>NC_035108.1:230083955-230385132 GCF_002204515.2 Aedes aegypti | reverse complement strand
AGCTATTTCGTACTTAAAAAAATCTTATAATGTTTCGCCTAAAACTCACTCGAGAATTCCAGTATCGCCCAATATTATGAGCCTGTTATCGATATTATTTTCAGTGTCGCCTATTACTTTTGCGCCGTGTTTACCTTCTGGTTTCAATTAAGGCTAAGTAGCCCGTCATTCGTTTTGGCAACAATGATGACTTTTCAGCATGCATTTCAAAGTAATAAAACGCAGTCTTGATAGTTTATATTGACTTGAAAATGAATCACTTTACGCGCTAACATGCATTAAGTATGCTGATACTTTTTCAGCTGTGTCAGTGCAAAACCAACTGATTTTCTTTGATTCGAAATCGTGAGATGAATTAGCAACAATCATCAACGACGCGTACAGATTTCAATGACGGCCTACTTCGCCTTAAGCCCGCCATGTACGCCTTGTTTATTTTTTGTTTGCGGTGTCGCCGTTTTCTATCGCCGTGTTTTGATTTCGATTTCAGATGCACCCATCACTTTGATAAACAAAAACACAGGCGTAATCAATACAGTGTGTGGTTTTGCATGAGATGAAGTTTCGTCTTCTACAAATTTGCGTTTTTTGAATAATTAAATTATCGATAAGGGGAAAAGTTTAAGTGCAGTGAATAGACAATCAAGCCACAATTTCAACGCTATATTTTCTTGAATTGTGTACATTTTGTCAGTTTCGCCTAGTTTGCTAATCTTTCTAGAATTGTAGGAGATGTGTGTGGTATTTATGAGGATTTAAAAACTAGGTTTATGAAATGTGTATTGAAGTGAAAAGGTTTAAGTTTGAGTACACTGAGAATAATCCCACTCTAGTTTTTATGTGCTGCACACATAGATTTTTGCAATCAAGCTTTGCACATAAATTATATTGATATTGCAGATAAAACCAGGAAATCTGTTACTCTTAATTTTTATGTGCAATGCAACTACAAGAGAAGGGTAGATGCAGTTTAATTCATATGATCTTGCATTTATATTTTATGTGCGTTCACAAATGGTAAACAAATGACGCGCTTTTGAACTGTTTTGTTTTGTTTAGCCTTCTCTAATAATAAAAAAAAGAAACAAAAATATGAAGTTTTCTTTGAAACGATATATATATATTGCTGACTTTTGACATACATTTTTAAATATTGGTTTGGCTTCAAATCTGAATAAGATTTCTGAAGATTGCTGAAGATCCGAACAAGATTTCTCAAGATTGCTGAACCAACGATCAATGGAATCCGTTTTTGTGGCGTCATTTTCAGCAATCAGGTTTGTAGTTCGTTGTCGAGCTGCTGTCTGGCCGAAAAATATCGCTTGCATCCGGGAGTGGACCAGTTGTGGTTGTAGTGTTCGTTTTCCGAAACCTCCCGCTGGCCGCTAACCAGAAAACAATTTTTTTTAGAGTTGTTTTCAATCATGGTAATTGGAACTTACAGCTTTATGAATATCCATGCGTTTACAATCGTTGCCATTTTAAACGATGTGCTGCATCCACTTTCTATTTAGAAGCTGATCAAAGTTCATCAAATAACATTTTAAGTACAAGACGGTTGGAAACTGAAAACCGATCAGTGGATGTCTAAATAGTTTTTTTTTTGTTAGTTGGAACGCGTTGATCCACTTTCGTCCCACGTGTAGAAATATAATTGTACGCATTCAAATCTTAAATGTGTGACCATGTTATTACACTGCAGAGCATGTGGATAATATATGAAGAGGCAGTACATTTTATTGGAAGCTAATATTATTTAAATGTTGCACATAGATCAAAGTTAGAGACCCTAGAAGACGTTCTATCTGATCTTTGCACATAAAATATAGTGGAGATTTAATCTCAGTGTATATTTTCTCCAATTGGGATTAAAAATTGCACATGAGAATTTTATTGATTATTTTCTCATTGTTATTGATTTGTCAGATAGGCCCTTATCGCGAATCCCTCTCGAATTTTCTTTAGTTTTCACATATTATTTTCTTCTAGACCACGGTGTACTAAATTAAGAAGGTGATATATTCCGAAAACTGACAGCTAATGACTGTTAATTTTTTATGCCGTGTTCTAGACTTTCAGTTGATTGAAAATGTTTAAGATTTCAGATGCTAATCGGGTTGTTTAGTTTGATTTATCAATTCTACCAACACTTTTTTCAGAGTGTTTGATCCTTCGCGAAGCAGGTAGTAGTGTTTGATCCTTCGCTTGGGTCACTTGCTCCTCCGGGGGCGGGTGATGTGAGCAAGATCAATCGTGTTGCGCGTCGCTCGCGTGGCATGATAAAATAGTGGCACGGATCGCGAAGCAGGTAGTAGTGTTTGATCAATCGTGTTGCGCGTCGCTCGCGTGGCATGATAAATTAGTGGCGCGGATCGTAAAACAGGTAGTAGTGTTTGATCCTTTGCTTGGGTCCAGTGGCGCGGGGAGTGGGTAGGACAAGTAGGACATGTACTACGCACAAAAACACCTGGGTAGGACAGTCAAAGGATTGTCCTACCCACGATTCAACATAAAAGAAAAAGATCAGCAGAAAGCTTGAAAAATATATTAAGTTATTTATTATCTGTTCAATATACACAAAACTACACGAATTCACAGAATTTGTACTATACAACCATTTGTTATTTAGAAATAGATGAGGAAATTAGATGAACCTCACTAGTTCTAAAGGCAAGTAGTTTGGTTTATTTTTGTCAAATTAGCTTAATAAAAAATTATTCAAATTGGATATAAATATGAAGAATACTTGATGATAACAAAAGTTTATTCAATTATTGCTCCCAAATACATGCCTGGTACAGTCGACTCTCCACATCTCGATGTTCTACATTCGATATCTCTCCCTATGTCGATGATTTCATAAGTCCCTTCAGACTGCATACATTTTCACTCTCCATATTTCGATATCCTCCTTATCTCGATATTGTCAAGTCGAGTGACAATTAGAAGTTCGGCAGTCAAAACTTCGGCGAAGTTCGGCGTCGGCATTCTAATTTAGTGCTTCGCCGACGCATAAGAATTGTCTTTGTCGGCGTAGCACTTCGTTAGAATGCCGACGCCGAACTTTTATTGGTGATATTTCATTTCTCTTATGAACTTCGGTCTAAAGTTAATCTGAATGCACAATATCTCCATATCTCGATGTGTTTCTGTTGATTTCTTGTTCTCAATTTTCTCTCCGTATGTCGATATGACCAATATCAAAGGTTACTAGACCAAAGTTTTGGGATTCAAAACAAACTAGGAGTCCAAAATGACGTCTGTTTGTGTATTATTTTCTTGGCAACGGAGTGTTTTTCAATCTAGTATTCATCAAAAATGTGTTCTTCGTCTCGATCTCTCCCTATCTCGATGGTCCCTTCGATATCGAGATGTGGAGAGGCGACTGTAGTAGGTTTATTTTAATAGACATGGTCTCTATTTTAGAGCAAGTCTCTATTTTTATGGGAGGTCTCTAAGGCAACTATTTTGACCAAAAAGTAGTCCAAATTTGTTTTTTTCTTATTCTGATTGCATTGAATTTTTATGCAAAATTGTACAGCCTCCAAAGAAACCTTAAGAGACCAAAACTGGTTTAACAAGCTCTTCAAGAATTTCTTCTCAGATTACCCGAGGAAAAGCTTCAGGAATCATAGTGATTTTATTTAGAATACTTTCGTGATCTTCTACAGGGCTTTCCAGAAATCCATTTAGAGAATTCTTTGCCAATTCTCCCAGAAACTCTTCCAGCGGATGCTTAGAATAATTTCTCCAGAATTCGCTCCAGGAAATCTTTGATAACTTCATAGCTACTACCTCCAGTAATTTTCTCAGGTATCATTTTTTTTCAGGACTGTCCTAGAGTTTCTTCTTGATATTTTTGAGGGGTTATTTGAGCAAATCTATTTTTTTTTCTAGAAATTTCTTCCAAGTACTCCTGTGGTTTTACCATACATTTCTTAAAAAGTTTCTCGAAAAATACCCATACAATCTTTAAAAGTTTATTTAACTTAATTTAAGGTAATCATTTCTCAACACATTTCTATAGAGATTCTGTTTAATGTTTTTCGAGAAATTCCTTTAGAAAATTATGCAGAATACTATCCCGAGATTCGATTGTTTCTCGATTATCTTAGCAATTTATATAGGAAATCTTCTAAAACAACATCAAGAGTTCAGGAGTTATTTCGGAGATTCTTTTTCATTAAGGGTGACTTTGAAACTTACACAACTTTATTAGAAGTTACTCTAGGATGTTCTTAAAAAATACCTCACGGTTTTATTTTTCACAAAATTTCCTTGGCATTTCCCTGGAGACATTCCTGAAAGAATTCTTTGAAAAAAACTTTCAAGACTTACTTGAGAAAATCTCAAAGAATTACTGTAGGAATTTCTGTAAAAACCTTAGAAGAAATCTGGTGCAATTGCTGAACGTATCTCTAAAGAAATCCCTAGATGGAATCTGATATGAACCCTGAAGGACAGTTTTAAAGGAAATCCTTATAAAGTTCTGGAGCAGGTTTTGATTGAATTTTGGAACCAAAATTTTGGATGTTAGAACTTTCTTGAAAAATTATCCAAATATTTTTTGGAGGAATTCAAATAATTTCGATATAATTATTGGAGTTATCCCATTTCTGCGGTTCACCTTGGAAAATTCTTGTTGAGTTCTTGAAGTATCCTTTACAAAATTCGTGGAGATATTCATTGGGAAATAATCACTAAATGAATCCCTATAGAAATTACTGGCGTAATATTTGAACATCATCTGTGCAAACAGCTGTGTACATTTCTGATGAAAATTCTAGAGAAAATCATGAAAAAACTCATACAGTATTTTTTTTACTTGTCGTAATGTCAAGAGGTATTCTCAAAAAAAGTCTTAGATCTTAGAGAAATTTGCTCTGATGCTATAAAGAGTCAAACACTTATCTCATGATTCCTTTGAGGTTTCATCTTATTTTCTTGGTTCCTGTTTGATGTATTTTTGGACTCTTTTTGGATCCTTTTAGGTCTGTTCTTGACTACTTTTTTCTGGCAAGAGGGCTCTAATTTCCTCTCTCTAAGGCACTCAGTCGCTTCCAGCTAAATGAGGGTTAGGAGCAAAGGGGTGTCAATGACAGCAATTTAGTTTTGAGAAAATCTACTTTGAAGTGTTTTCAACAATATTTCACTTTATATAAATTGTATGGGAGTCAAAAAACAAGCCAGTCTTCTACGAATTTTGGATTGCTGTTTTTCATCAATTTACTCAAATAAATTCACATCAAAACCGACAGAAATGTGACTTATACCCTTGGACGTTTGAGCTCTCAAATATAGTAAATATTTTCCAACGTTTGTCCTACCCATGGTTACGAACGTGGACGCGCCTCTGCTTGGGTCACTTGCTCCTCCGGGGGCGGGTGATGTGAGCAGGATCAATCATGTTGCGCGTCGTTCGCGTAGCATGATAAATTAGTTACGCGGATCGCGAAGCAGGTAATAGTGTTTGATGCTTTGCTCGCGTCAAATTATTTATCATGGTCTAATCGCTTATCAAAGTGAATCCTGTGACCCAACGATCCTCCCATTAACAAACTCCCTCCCAGTAACCTTTGTGGAGATGCAGAGGCAAATACGGTCTCCAAATAGCAAAGGTTACACACTAACATTCCTTCCCTCAATCCCACCTGACTGCAAGGACGTGGCCGGCGCCGTTATTGACCCTGTATAATAGAGGCACTGAATTATGCACACTGAAGAAGATTATGGCCAATCCCAGCCGAACTTCTAGTTGATTCTTTGTGCATTTTCCACTGACTTCGGTCAATCACGGAATAGCAACCATTGATATGTGTAGTCAGTCTAAGCTAAGCTAAGCTAAGCTCAATTCTACCAACACTTTTTCAATTTTAACGGTTAGTCATCATTATGGGCAAATTGAAAATTTAAGTATGACAATAATTATAATTCTTATTATTTTTTTTTTTCAGGCACGTTAAAGACATTATCATTCTGACAACAGGATCCCAGTTGATGTCACTGATTTCAAATTATTTCTGGCTTCTGTTATTATTGGCACCACTTCGCGCATTATGGCTTTTATGGAACTCCGTCATTAAACCGTGGCTTCTTCAGAAAGGAGAGGAAGAAGCACCAATTAACGAAAAGAAAAGACCGGAGAGAAAAATCAGACGTGTAAGATAAATGTGCAATGTAAATAAACAATAAAAATAAAGTGAAAACTTATTTCGACAGAAATACGAATAATTTGAAAAAGAAAATTCCACCAAATTTGCTTTATTTTCACGTTTTGCAGAATTTCCCGGGATTTCCTGAGAAATGGTAATTGTATTTCCCGTTTCGCGGGAAATCAAATCCCGGGAATTTGGAAACTCTAATAATCTGGTCGCACCTGCTCATTGTGTGCTCTACTCGTTTCTTTCTTTTTTGACAATTTCGTCCACATTGATGGCAGCACAGTTAGCTTCAGTTTCAGCATCATCCGAGCCAGGCAGTAATGACTTCTGATTGTGTTGTCAAGAATTATTTTGAAACGGTCCAACCTGTGTCTATTCTATTTTTATCTCTTTACAATTTTGACCACACTAATTTCTGAAAATTTATGATGGCCATTTCCTCTCATTATTTGACGAATCATGGTTTTTGAGGTGTTTTGTGAATTGTTTTGGAAAAACTTAGAAAATGGACATTTTCCTCGAGGTATCTGGGAATATGTCCCCAGTCTAGAATGGTCATGGACTGGGAGGGAGAAACCAATACAAAATTTCTGTACGTCATAGTGAGCCGGGATTCCGCTGTCACGAACTGTCACTGTGAGCCCAGATCTCAAACATTGGACTAACATGGAAAAAGCGCGTAACTGATTAAAACATATTTTTGCCTTTCATCAAAAGTGAAAAAAAATCGAATGAAAATCAATTCATGCACATAATGCAAGTAATGTCACGTGAGCACCTTTCAATCTTATTGAATATTGACTGTTTAACGATAAACTTGCGACGATCGACGCGCCACCATATTTCATATAACGGAGGTTATTAGAACTAACTTGGAGGTGATGTTTCGGAGGTTATTTGGCAATTTGGGGGTTAAAATCACCTCCAAACACTAGCGATTTTGCGGTGGGATGTTGACGTTTGATCACGAATAAAGCATTGAAAAACGCATCGTTTTACTTTTTCCAATGAAAATGAATGTTTAGTGCATAGAAAACTGTGGCCCTTTTTCCATGTTTGTCAGGAAAGATCGAAAGTACACAACAAAGGAAAACTTGGCAAGCTGGAGTTATCTTGCAGTTCAAACAAACGGAATAACTCCGGAACCATTAGGTAAACCGGTTCCGTTTTGCGGCCCTTGCAAATTTAGACAAATCTGGAGCATGCCATTGGTTTTCAAGAAAATCGGTTGGAAAATGACTTTAAGAGCTGATTGAAGATTTGAAAATCCTCAAAAACAGACGTTGGGTACGCATAGGTTAATGTCCACTTCGAATAGATTAATTATTTGAAATGGGCTTCAATTCTATCAATGACGCAGAATGTCCGTTGAATCATATCCGAGATATTAGTGCGTCTATGCCATACGAATTATGACGCGGCTTTAAGCAAAAAATGCCAAAATGTGATACCACCACTACAGGTTACGCCTTTGGTTTCCATCATATGGGCTTTTGGATTATGCCTTCTCATCGCGGCAAGGTCGCATAACCAAGGGGAGGGATATTAGTTGTAACTTTTTTATTTAATACAAAACCAGTAAAAAAGTAAAATTATTTAGAGTAAACGAGCAATTTAAGGCATGCGCAAAGTTAGGCATCATGCGCAAAGTTAGGAACAATTCAGATTTTGTGCGCAATGTTAGGAACAAGGTATTGCATCACCTTTCGCATTTTTTTAATTTTTGTGAATCATTTTATTTTTTTTTTGAATCACGCGTTCTACTGAAGGGTTAAAAGCCTATCGTTGGCAGAAGTTTGAATAAAAAGATACATATTTTAGCCTTATTTGAAGCAAAAATACGATGATAATTTCTTAACTGCGCAAAGTTTGGTGCGTACACGGTATCACTGCTGGTTGTCTATTTTTATCGAAGTATCCATAGCAATTCATATGGGCTAGGGCACCATATCATAGAATAAAATATTCATATGGAACTCCACGAATTTATAGTATTAATGTTGGCTCAAATGCAACTACGATGATGATAGATATGTTGGGCAGAGGTGGACACACCACAACACAGAACATTTCGGATGGAAAGAAAACAACTACAAATCAACTACTGTACGCAACGAGAACTTTACTACACACATCTATACGGGTCGAACATCACATTATGGATGAATGGAAAACTTTCCATTTTCCCCTTTACCGGCATACTTGTCGCTTTCTCATAGGCCTTTTCACATGACGTTTCAAATCAGCTGATCCGGAAGCTCTTTGACAGTTCTTCTATGAAAATGACAGGCCCGTGTTAGCACCGGTCCTCCACCGATGTAAACAAATGCATAGACGGACCTGTCACATGAAAAGGCCTATTCTCCAAATTGTACACATCAGTGTTGCCACAATAATTGCACACTCCAACGAGATATACAACCAGGGCAAAATGCTGTTCTCTCTAAAACATGCTTGCATTCACACGTTGCTGCACTTTCTATAATTACAATTACTTTTTATTCTACAAATTTTACAATTTTCTTCTAAAACATAGCATTAAGCATAAATATTAAACCGATTTTTAATTCTCTTAGCTTTACCATTCTTCATCCTCTTCTTCTTCCTCGTGTGTTTCCTCAGCTTCCTGTACATTTTCTTCTTCAACAACTGGTTCAGGTTCTGGTTCAGGCTCTGGTTCTGGAGTTGGTGGTTTTGGAATAACCCTTGGAGCTTCGTTTTGAATGACAATGTCATCCATTCGTTTCTTTTTATGGTGTTCGGATCGGAGCCCTATTTTTACTTGTCGTGTAACTTCAACTTTTCCAACTTCATTTTTAGCCCTTAGGGTATATTTACCACTGTCTTTCAACTGAGGGTTGTTAATTATAAGAGTAGCATTAGTGATTTTAGTTCCAAGCTCGTAGTAATGTTGGTTGAAGATTTCAAATTTATCTGTGCTATGGGGTATCACAATTCCATCGCAAGACCAAGTTAGTGTTGGAACCGGGTTCCCTCGTACCCGTGTTTCTAAATGAAGATCATTTGTGGTTGGATGATACGATTCTGCAAGAAATGAAACACAATATTTAGATTATTAGGCTTGGGACCATCCATAATTTCGTAAAACATTTTTGGCGGTTTATGGACCCCCCTCTCCGCTGTTGGTGTGTACACTGAAAGAAGCTTGATGGTGGAAATTACTACAATCGGGGTTATAATTGACAGACTCGTACCAACGATTTTTAACCGAAGTGATTTCATGATCAACATGAGAACAACTATTGTATTTTTTACCATTACAGCAGTGGATTTTCGAGGTTGTTGCCTCTACTAACGAAGTTACTACTGCGCAGTAAAATAGACTAGACCAATGGTTATTTCCATATTGGTGCATCATGGTAATGTTATTATGGCATTCAATGATAATTAAATTGTTTCATAGATAATTCAACATAGAAAACAGTTTATTTTTTTGCATTAACATTACATAGAAACGACATAATATCTATATAAATAAAAATGGAATGGTGTTTGTATGTCACGAAATGACATACGAACGGGTCAGCGGATCTGAATGATTCTTCCTCCGTTTTGCTTGTCACGGGTTCCGACGTGTTTGTGTGTATAAAAATCCTAGGATATTCACCGTGAAAGTAGGAATAGTGTTTTTCAACAGCCTACTTGATAGCAAGACGAAGTTTGCCAGGACCACTAGTTATTAATAAAAGTGTTATATCGAAAACTATACGCATAGCTGTTCTGCAGCTGTAGCATAGGTCATCTGCTTATATTTAGATTAGGAACGGTATTGCTGCATGTGAGTTCGATTGTTTGGGCCCCAAGAATGTAAAAACGCTCCTCGAAGAATGATAAGCGTCTGACGAGGGATTACGAGTCCATACACAACTGAAAAAAAAAAGCCTTGAAAAAACGGCCATATAATATGCAAACGAATATTGTATCCATTGAATATAAACTTTTTTTCCTCAGCAAAAATATAAAGTGGATACCAGATGATCACGGTTATCTATCTGCTACGATCGATCGATTTCCAACTGGACCAGAAAGTGGGCTTCATTTACTGGATAGACAAATCGCCAAATGGATTCTGATCTATAACAATTGAATCGTTTAGTTTCATTATTGGTTCACGATATGTTTACTTACCAACAATAAAGTTCTATACTTCCCAGTCAGCGCTACTCATTCAAACAATTTCTAATGTTTTTAAACATTATTTAAAACTCAAAACTTCAAAACTGTACCAACGTTCAGAATTTGCACATCCAGATTAAAAATAAAATGGAAGCCAGTGTGTTAATAAATTGAGAATAACATTATATTATTAACAATAAAGATAGTTGATTGAGCCATAAACTGTTGTAATTTGTATAAGCTTTTTAAAGACTTTGTGTTGTTAAATTTACTGGAAAAGAATGACCATCGAAATTGTAAAAATAATAAAATGTGGATAATTATAACTGATTTTCTAGTAATTTTCCAAACATTTGACCTGCACAATGGTGACTATTTTTTATCGTTCGTTTTACAATGCAATTAATTTCAGTGTAGCACCAACGCCTCGATAGAAAGTTGATCCAGAGAATAAAACTGAAGATGGTTATTCTTTCAGTGTATAAGAAGCTGTCATTGAAGAGTAAATAAACGAACACGTTGTTACTAAAAGTAGTCCGCAGTTTATTCGCCTGTACGAAGGTACGGTGCTGCCATCTGGGAAAAGTTTGCTCGATGCGTGAAGCGTCGAAAATTTTACCCGCCAAGGTATAGGAAGCGAAATTTCAAATGCTCATATAAAATTAACTACAATAGTTATTTAAAATCTTTTCAGTATATGTTGATATACTTTTGATGGGCTACATTATAGGCATATAATTTTGAGTTTTATATATTTTTCTCAATATGCTGCTGATTCTATAGTTGATCAATAGTCTAACCCCGTACACTTAACAGAATTTAATTAAAAAGTGTTTTGAATTTTTTAGAAGCATTTGAAAATTGACTTCCTATGCTTTGCCATGTAAAATAATCGGAGCTTCACGCATAGGGTCAACTGTGGTAATTACCTTCGTAGACGCTATCGTTTTATTCAGTTTATTCCGGTGCTCGCTCGGATTTTCGCCCACAGCTTATGGTCACAGCGGAAATAACGCGAATCGATTGAAGTTTCGGTTGTAAAAGTCGGAAAAGTGTCGGTAGTTTTTTCATCGCTGCGAGCACGAGCTGCCGGGGGTGGAAGGAGAAAGTGGCGGATCAGCAGAGACTCCCATTCCCGAAGTTGTCAAACCACAACCTGGAAACCTGGAAATTCAGGATGGAAATGCTGCTCGTGCGTGAGGATTTGTGGGATGTCATCAGCTAGGCAAAACCCGAACCGGTATTAACGACTGGAACAAGGCAGATTTGAAGCCCCGTGCGACGATTGGCCTTTGCATCGATGACGGCCAAACGAGCCTAGTCAGGAGCTGCATCAGTGCGAAGGATGCGTGGCAAGCATTGAAGGACTACCACGACAAGGGAACCGAGGTTTACCTTCTCAAGAAACTTATCCCAACCCGGATAAGTTGCAGGTACCGATGCTGCTTTGTTCGTTGCCGGACTCTTTCGACGCGCTAGTTACTACACTCGAGCAGCGCCCTAGTTCAGAGCTAACGTTGGAACTAGTCAAGGCTAAGTTGCCTACCGAAAAGCAGCGTGAACGTTCCGGATCGTCGGCACTGGAGGTGGAGTATCGTCCGAAAAATCGTCCGTCACGACACGACGGCGGTGCCAACAGCGGTCTAGAGTCGTGGGTATGTTCTCTGTGCAAGAAACCCGGTCATCTGAAGCGGAACTGCTGGAGCCAGCCGAAGGTATCTGGAAGGAAGGCAGATGAAGCAAATCAATCGAAACATCTTTGATGGACGTCTTGCTTGGATTGCCGGGAAGGTGGAGCCCACTAGTTGGTTCGTGGACAGCGGGGCGTCGAGGCACATGACCGGGAGCAGAGGTTTCTTCGATGTGCTGCAGGAATCCAAAGGCATGAGCGTGATGCTTGCCGATGGTGAGAAGGCCGTAGTGTAAGGTATCGGTAGCGGAAGGATTACCGGTGTGAAGGACGATGGATCGCCGGTGGACATAATCTTGTCGCATGTGCTTTACGTTCCAAAGTTGGCAAGTGGATTACTTTCGGTGTGTACCCTAACCAACAAATGCTTCAATGTTGTTTTTGGGGAAAACGAATGCGAGATCCGTAAAAACAGTGGCCATATAGAAGTTGGAGCCGATCGCTATGGCAGCCTGTACAGACTTCGAGTTTCGGATCAAGCGATGGTGAGTGTAGACGGGGTTCACACACTCAACTGCCCGCATGCTGTTTCACATGCCAGTTCACAAAAGCAGTGCGGCTGACGGCATG
This sequence comes from Aedes aegypti, assembly GCF_002204515.2. Classification (NCBI taxonomy): domain Eukaryota; kingdom Metazoa; phylum Arthropoda; class Insecta; order Diptera; family Culicidae; genus Aedes; species Aedes aegypti. The sequence goes on along the minus strand of NC_035108.1, from coordinate 230,372,574 downwards.
AAACTGGTGGACTGCGGTGTGCGTACGATCTGCCGATGCTGCATGGAGGCGAAGATGCCACGGACTCCATTTCCGAAGACAGCCGACCGTGGTTTAAAAAAGATATTCGATATCGTGCATAGCGAGGTCAGTGGCCCGTTAGCTACGACACCTAGCGGAAATCAGTACTTCCAAACATTCACTGACGATTACTCTACATAACGCTGCTGAACGTCAACGAGCATTTCCTAAATCCTATCCTTCCCCGAAAATTATTGTACTCCCTAACCTCGAGTTTTACGGTTCCCCAAAACTAATATAGAACGTTAAGAAGCAAATGTGATTTTGTAAAAAAAAAAAAAACTAATGAATTCGGCTCCGTTATGCCTAATGGCGCTTGAGTCTGAGAAAAAATGAATAAGTAAAAAAAAACGATTATTCTCTAATGGCTTTCGTTTACTTGTTGTGGAGAAAGTCCGAGGTGGTTGAAAAGGTGAAGGACTTCGTGCTGTTCTGTGGGACGCAGATCGGAAAAACTTCTCGAGTGCTGCAATCGGATGGCGGCGGTGAATACGTTGCCAAGGAGTTGCAGGGTTTTTTGCGAAGCGAAGGAATGAGTCCGCTTGAACGGTGATACGGCCGGAAACCATCATTTGAGCATCTGAAAATGTTTGGAAGCGAGGCATGGGTGCAGATACCGGCGGAAAAGCGCAAAAAGATGGAAATGAAGACTCGTAAGATGATGTTCGTCGGTTACTCCAACCAACATAAAGCTTACCGTTTTCTCGATGAGGAGGTTGGTCTAGGGCAGTGTTTCCCAAACTTTTTCGACTTTCGCCCCCTTGAGGCCGATATATTTTTGGAATCGCCCCCCTGATGTATGGTTCATACACAAGTTCATATATTTGAATTAATCGCTATACTGTACTAAACATTTGATCAATATTATATAGAAAGCGTACCGAAAATCGATCAAATTATCAAGTTTACTCGTATAATACTTTTATGTTTTGAGTAAGGTAACTTAATGATGCCAACAGAGACGAACTTAAAAGGGTTTACGTGATTTTAGAGATGGGAAAGAGAATGATAAACTACCAGCTTGTTTCAAGTATCAGAGTAGACTGACTTCTATTTTATTCAATAGTTTACTAGAGCTCATCGGCTCGAGGTTCATCAGAGCACTCATATGACATGACCCTTACATATGGATCAAAGTGTATAGAATAATATGGTAAAACACAACAAATACTACAAATGTGTTAAAAATATCAAACATATTTGCTTTGGAACACATATACACTCCAAAATATGGATTTTACTCACTTATCCACAGAATAAAATTATAATTTAGCGTTGAAATCTGCTTTTGTTAGCCAAATTTTCAGAGATTTGTTAATTTAAAGATATGTACCATATGAAGTAAGTAAGTAAGAAAGCGTGCAACCTAAATATCAAAATGAGTACTTAGGATTTTTTTCTGTGAAAAACAGAATGCTTTCAAACGAAATATTTAAAAAAAATCTTAAAATTAAATATGTACTAGTGATCCTGGAAAACTTCGTCTCGCCATCAAGTCATAAAATTTACATTCAAAAATAACAGATAAGTTTTCTTACGTTTTCCGACTGTTCCGGAGATTTTCTCAAAATATTTCGTCGTACGAGGACGTTGAAATCCAGGACAAATGCAACATTGAAAGTTTTTCGGGTCCATTGACCCGTTCTCAAGCTTACTCGTGACATACAAAACTTTTTCACTTTTTTTTATACAGATTGGGTATTTTAAACAATTTCTTAATTGATGCATATTTTGTACTTCCAAAATGTGTTATCAGTGCTCTTCGTAACTGGAAATCATTCTGATCTTGAGAAAACCTAAAATACTGACCATTCTTAAACTCATATGACATGAACAAAACCTGAATACATAACACAAATATTTTCTTTTGCCAATCATAAAGTGTTATCTATAATAAGCGGTATAATCGATCTAAGGTAAAACTATAAATAGTTTAAAGTGAAATTGATTGTCCTTCAGAAGCATTAGTATAAACTTATATTGAATTGTGTGTTCTCCGAACGTTATGAATCATTTTTCAATTTCTCCCATGCTAGGATTTTCGCCCCCTTTACTGGATTTTTCGCCCCCCAAATTCTGTTTTACAAATTTTCGCCCCCTTTGTCCCGAAAATCGCCCCCCAGGGGGCGAATTCGCCCACTTTGGGAATCACTGGTCTAGGGCTTAACCTCCCCCAGAGCCGAACATTTGGGAACAAATTTTTGCTATGATACGATAAGAAAATTGAAAAAAAAAAATGGGCCGCCTTTAATCCTTTCACTGAAATACTAAAAAGTGTGTGATAAGTGAAATTCCAAATGACTTTGATATGGCTGAAGGCTCAGGCCGGATTACTGAGATTATTGAGATTGGATTATCAAAATTTGACAACAGTTCGAAAAGAACTTTGATCTTCACTATTTTTTTTCGTGTTGCGAGAAAAAATGTGAAATGTTAAAAAAAAAACATTTTTAGAAAATTATATCTTGTAAAGATATTATGTATCGAACAATGTTTGCAACAGGTGTACAAGCAACAAATAACGTTTCATTTTTGTTGGTTTTCTGGATGATAGAAGCTATGTTGAGTTGGAAAGTATAGCTACAAGTCTCACGGACATATTTAGATTATAGAGATCTTTTTCTTTAAAAAATTCAAAATTGATCTGTAGGAAGCAGAACTATTATTTAAGAATATTGGTGTAATGTTAATTTGAATACAACAATTCATCTATTCTTTCATTGTTATCAATCTTGAAACATTTTTAGTTTTTAATTTGTTTTAATAATATTTTATGAGAAACATTTAATGTGTATTTTATTGAGGTTTGTTTAATAATAAGTGGTCTATGTGAGAGACCCAACTATCCAATATATTTAAATAATTGGTTCTCTCACATAGACCACTTATTATTTAACAAACTTTCACAGTTCGAATGAATACAAAATAATCGCATATTTTATTGCACTTTTTTCATCACTGGACTATCGCAGAGGTTTTTACAAGTGCGGAAATGCTAATAAAGTGCGCAATAGCATCAAATTGGATAGGTGTATTCGGGGGACTTATTCTTCACAAATCATAGCGTAAAGGCCCAAACGCAATGATAGCGGAACGGCAACGGAAAGCGGAACCGGTTCGCCAGCATGAATCACACCACCTCGACTGAGCTGTCAACGAATGACAGTGAACCAACACCAAGTCGACTAGCATGTTGTAGTTCATGCTGGCGAACCGGTTCCGCTTTCCGTTGCCGTTCCGCTATCATTGCGTTTGGGCCTTTAAGTGCTCTGAAGACACCAACATAATTCCATGGAATCCCGCATTTTTATTCACACTTTCGCACTTATGAGACCGCACTTCGCAGTCCAGTGGTGAAAGAAATACACAATATAACTACTCGTATTTGCAATAATGTTCTAGAAGTAGTTTTGAGTTAATTCCTAAAAACGGTTGGATCAAACTCCTACTGATATTTTATGGCATCACTAATAAAAATATTAAGGTTTTTTTTTGCAGATTTGTGTAAGAAATTCCAGCAAAATATATGCAATTAGCCGAGTCAATTAGTGCAAGGAAAAACAAACAACACAAATTCACAGAATTTTCATCCAATTGTTATACATATAGGAGGAATTCAAAACAACCTCACTGGTTGTAAAGGCAAGCAGTTTGGTCTATTTTTGTTAAATTTGTTTAATAAAATTTATTTGAGGTGAGGATGAATCGGATACACATCTTAAATTTTTAAGAGCACAAATCTGGAGACCTAGATATCCATTCAAAATGAAAACTTTATCGATTGGTGACTCGTCGGTGATGATCAATCGATTAAACTTTCAGCGCAATCGGTTGTCTAATTCTTCAGATTTGTGCTCTTGAAAATTTTAGGTTTGCCTTGGATTTGTCTTCATTTTAAAAATAAAATTAATATACAGGATATTACTATTTTTTAATATAAATGATAAGTTTATTCAATGAATGATTTTAAAGATAGGACTGGTAGTAGATTTCTTTCAAGATACTTAATAGCTGTTTCAATGCAAATTTCTAAAAAGTCTCTTATTTTGATTGAAGTTCTTTAAAATATCTATTTTATCCAAAATGGTCTCTGAAGTCTTTCTTTTCCTTGTTTTTCTTGCATTGAATCCTGATGCAAAATTGTACAGGCTCCAAACGGGTTTAAGAATTACGTCTCGAATTCCCAAACGAAAAGCTTCAAGACATATCATAGTAATATCCAGTGATTTCCTAAAATTATCCTAGAATTCCCCACATTTTTTTTCACTAATATTTCAACTGAATTCCTCACTTGTCACGCTAGGATTCCAAAGATTTCTACAGAATTCTTTTCGAGGAAATAAATCAACAACTGTTTTTTTTTTCCAGAGTTTTTGAAATAAAATTCATGTTCAGCTTTTTTTTAAGAAATTCTGCAAGAACTCCTGCACATGCATATGTGGATTCCCTCCATAATTCATCCACGTTTCCTTTCAAAAATCCGAAATTCCTTGAGGGGTTCTTTGAACAAATCTTTTTTTTTTTTGAATTTCTGCAGTATTTCATTCAAATATTACTCCAGAAGTTTTTTTCCAAACATATCTTAAACAGTATCTCTTCAAATCAAATCAGAAGTTACTTAAGGATTTTGTCTAGAAATACCTCATGAATTTATTTTTCAGAATCATTTTCTTGGCATTTCCCTGGAGACATCCCTGGAAGAATTCCTGCAAAACTAAACCTTCAAAACTTACTCGAGAAAATCTCAAATAATTACTGGAGGAATTTCTACAGATATCTTATGAGGAATCTCTGGAGCAATTACTGAAGGTATCTTTAGAGAAATATCTAGTTGATATCTTATATAAATCCAGAGAGACAATATATAGGAAATCCAAAGAATTTTGTAGAGAAGTTATTGATTGAATTTGAGAAGACTTTTTGACCGGGAATCATGGAGGATGTTCTAGGGAAATCGATTGATAAATCACTGAATAACGTTTTGGAGATGTTAGGACTTTCTTGGAAAATTTCTAAATTAATTTTTGAAGGAATTCAGACGATTTTTGAAATAATCTTTGGAGAAATATGATTTGTGTGGTTCTCCTTGGGAAAATCCAGATTTAATTCTTAAGGCATCCTAAACAAAATTCGTGGAGAAATTCCTAGGGAACCTATCACCTATCCAGATTAATATCTGAATATTTGGGTAAATACCTGATGAAATTCCCAGAGAATATCATGAAAAAACACATATGTACAGTAATACTTGTCGTAATGTCACTAGAAATTCTTAGTCTTAGATCTTAGAGTTTGTCTGATCTGATGCTATAAAGAGTTCAACTCTTATCTCATGGCCTCGTTTTGTTCTCTTGGTTCATGTTTGGCCTCTTTTTCAAGCAAGAGGTCTCCAATTTCTTATTTTTAAGGCACTCATTCGCTACTAGCCCTGTAAAAACAAAAAGCTTTCTTAGTCTTGTGGTAACGACTAAAAAAAATGATGGGGTTAGAAGCAAAGGGACCAAAACCTAGTTTTGAGATAATCTACATTGAAGTTTTTCAGCAATTTTCAATTCTATACTAACAGATTGTATGGAAGTCCAAAAAACAACCCAATCTTCTAAGAATTATGTTATTTTTGTTGAGCGGAAAAAATAACCTGAAAATATCGTTAGAATGCTTGGAAACAGTAGAATATCCTAAACTCAACTCAAACCGATCAAAATGTCACTTAGGTACACTTCTTTGAGATTCAGTCCCTCAAATGTAGTAAATTTTGCACAAAATATTTGTCAAAGTTTGTCCTACCCATGGTTTTTAACGTGAACGCGCCTCTGTAGAAGACAACCAGGGATGTTTGGCATTCGTTCGTTCGGAGCGCGTAAGTAGAAAATCAAAGCATATTGACACCAGAGAATTTGTTTATATAGAGAAGCGCGGATTCTGAAACCAAAGGTTCCAATTGAACCGTCAAACGTGGTTCCAATCGAGCAAATTCGATGAGAATCAAAGAGATGTTACGCAAAAGAGACGATGGATGTGTGTTAGTGAAAAGCGATACGAAAGTGACGTCATTGATAAGCTTGGTTTCTTATGGCGACTGACAGGATGACACGCACACTAAAATGTTGTTTGAATGACCTCAATTGTTGATAGTCATTGCAAATATTGTTTATAAACAAAGTCAAAATCCTCTCCGCGTTTCTCTAGTATAATCATATTCTCTGATTGACACAAAGGAACGCTTTGTGCGGGAGTTATGCGACCGTGGGGAAGTGCGTCTGCAATACTGTCCCACAGGTCAAATGCAGGCCGATATCTTGACCAAGTCATTGGGCCCCGTGAAGCACTACGACTTCTGCCAACTGCTGGGACTTCGCGAGGACCGACCAAGTGAAGAGAATTCACATTGAAGGGGAGTGTTGGGGAGGTACAGTGTTCATCTCTTCCTATATACACCTTATGCCTTCTTGCACACACACCATGATTCGGTTGTGTGCTTTGAGAGAGAGAGAAAGTCAGTTAGTACCAGTCAAACTATCGCGTGTAACGTGTAATTTTTCCATCGCTAATAAGGCCGGAACAAATTTGAAATTTTACTTTTGTCACCCCCCTCCCCCTTCAAATTTTTCAAAAAGTCAGAGGGGGGAAATAAATAAAATGTTTTATTTTCAGTGTTGGTTTTCATTATTTTTGGTTTTTTCCCCTAGTTTTAAATCTGTTTGTTGATGCTACTAGGTTTGGGATTTTTCTTTTGAAATAATGTTTACTGTAACAGTGCAGCCTTACATAATATAATATTTCAGTGATTTTCATGAATTTACATTTCTATAAACCTTCAAAGAACAATGTAGCAATTTGGAAATTGGATTAGCTAATTCTGACTTGCTGCCGCCTAAATTATGAAAAATTTGCCAAGATTTTGAGTTTTCAAAATAGATTTTGCAAAATTTAACCTCACTCTTGTTCGCCAATTGCTTCTTAAAATGTATTTGAATACGTCTTTTCCTAATGAATAATTCTTCTTTTTCTGGATGCATAAATATTAAAAGCGTAATCATCATCTGCAAGCAACGTATCAAATGTGTTACTATACCTTATTTTCAGGGTGTTATATAAACGTTATGAATTTGTTTTTTTTTTGAGAAGGAATAAAATCGTATTTATGGGGAAAATTTTGCTCCATAAATATAAAACTGAATGTAGAATAATTGGCATCAAAGCTTACTTTGAGGACACATTATCTCACAGTCGCTAATATTTGCAAAGAACATGGCATAAGTGGGCATAGAATGGCAATATATTTTGCAGTGCCAGTTTTCTTCAAATCTTGTGAAATATGTTTACAACCAGAAGGATATAATATACGTACATGTTATATAAAATTAGAACAATCTAAGTTTAATTTCAAGTTTTAACTGCAACATTTCTGCAGTGTTCTTAAAATTGTAAACTAGTTGGAACACAATTTGAAAGTTGTTCTTGTTGATTTTATTAATTTGGTATTTTCTCTCACAAAAACTCAAGATTATGGGTGAAAAACCTAAGAATTGTTGTTATGAAAATTCTAATTATGAAAATTGTAATACATGATTATGAAAAAAATACGTGATAATAGTTCAAAACATTTTGCTTGGCGTGTATACGTTGCAAAAACATGGTTTTGCAGCATATGAGAATAAAAAATGATAAATTTACCCAAATTTCCATTTTATTATTTTTTGTCCCCCCCCCCTCGACACACTTTGATGGAAAGTGACAAAAGAAGATTTTAAGATTTGTTCCGGCCTAAACGTCTCGTTAAAGTAATTTTCGCGTGTGAATAGTTTCCTCAACGATCCGAAATCCTTGTCGGTATTCCGCTGCGTCGTAGGGTACTCCGCCGACATTCGGAAGCATTTTCAGAACAACCAGCTGCTATGGCCACTCCATAGTAGGTTCGAAGTGCCCCGGGAAGAGTAGTCAATTCCGTCAATATCCGTAACCATATCAATATGGGCATCGAATTTCAAGGCTATTATGATTATGCTTCTGGAAGCAGTTCGGAATTGGTTACTTCCCCAGGGGCACTTCTAACCTATTATAGAGTAGCTCATATCAGCACGAACACCGATGGACACTTCGGACTCGCGGTGTGAATATTGAAGGAATACTTTTCTATATCTTTATTGTTCGATAGCGTTACAGGAATGAGAAACGGAAATGGAATCATTTGTTGAGTTTTCTTCTCTACAGTGTTGGGAACCACATTAGCTGTCAATTCGATGACGCAGGGAAAATATCGCACTTGTACTACATGGGAAAACTAACAAGTGGCACAGTCGGAAAACATTTCCCACGAAAAGATTGATGGTTTGACACGACAATCCCTTTTCTTGGCTCTATCTCATTTGGCATAATGCCGTTTGGCATAAGTCCATTTGACATAATGATCATTTGGCACAATGGCCGTTTGGCATAACGGCCATTTGGCATAACTTGAAGAACACATTTCACGAATCACGTCCGAGTACCAGCTCGCGCTTTCCAAGTCATGTTTCCTTTGTGGGGACATGATGCCACTGCAACCAAGTAAGTACTGCGAGTTTTTCTATGAGTACTTACTTGCGCTTATTCTACAAGAATGGTGAAGTGAGAGTTGTCGGTCTCCTATAGCGAGGTGACAATACTCGACTCGTGTTAAATGACTCACCGTGCAAATCAAATTGGGACTCACCTCACTCGAGTCGAGTATTGCGCTATACGCTATACGAGATCAAAAATTCTCACCTCACGCCACTCGTAGAGTAAACCCAACTCATTCGTATCGCATGAACAAAGAGAGTTATGTATACGTTATATTTAATAATAGAGGAATACAATAGGGTCCTAAAGCCCTGTCCCATTTTTAGTACCAAACGCTTAAGTTTAGGTCAGAAACACATGTTTACCATTTTTTTTAATGAGTCTCGTTGGTTTAAGCCAAAAAAAAAATTTTCTTATGGTTTTTAAGATTTCGTCATACCCCTTGGCTTAAACTCAAATTTTGGGTATGTTTTGTTTTCCGTGTCCCTGCCGGAATGTCAGATAGGAACAACCCCAGTGTTAAAACTGTAGGCCCTGTGGCATTTTTGTCGACAAAGCGAACGTCAAACATGATCAAAAGTGTCAATGTTCTTATTTGGAATTATTTTTAAAATTAAAGTTTAAACATGTTATAGCCGTTATTTGAGCTGGAAAAATTGCTAAAGTTGTCGCAAGAACATGCTTTTTCGTATTATTAAATAAAAACAATAATTCATTAAACATTTTAGGACCCAATTTGACGTCAGGGAGAAAGCTCGCTCGAAAAAATCAATGTTAATGCCACGATTTTGTCGATTAAAATATATGTTTTTTTTCATCCTTGAGGGAACATAAATTAGGTATGAAGATCAGCCAATGCTCGAGACAATGAAAATTTTAAAGGAGATGTTTTAATTCCTACAAAAAATAGTTGGTAGACGATTAATAATTCAGCATTAGAAATTTTACCTTCTTTCAAACATAAGCTGTTTTTTTGAGTTTGCATCGGAGTGGTTTATAGACACGCCAAGATCGATGATCATTTACATCGATTTGCCTTGGGTTCTGATTCAAATTCCAGATAGCTGCAAACCCGGACTTTGTAAAAGAAACATTTCGCACGAAATGATCAATATTTGCTGTTCAAACGATCCCACTTTTGAGGCTCGTTTTATTTAGCATCTCTCAAAGATATCTATGAAAGTTTTAATGGCACATCTCAGTTGTGGAAACCGCCTTAGACGTCTTTCTAGTGGTTGTGTGATTCCAATTGACGGTTTGACATATCTTATCATGATTTCTATGAGCTGTCCTGGGGCCTTCCTTAGCCGAGTGGTTAGAGTCCGCGGCTACAAAGCAAAGCCATACTAAAGGTGTCTAGGTTCGATTCCCGGTTGGTCAAGGATCTTTTCGTAATGGAAATTTACTTGACTTCCCTGGGCATAGAGTTTCTGTTCAACTCATATGTTGGAGCAACCGAGCTATTTAGCAACCTAGCAACCAACTTGGCGGTTGCTTATTTAGGCCTGGGAGGGAGGCACAGATACTACACACGAAATATTGAAGAAAGTTTTTTCAAACTGCAAGATAACTCCAGTTTGCCAATGACAATCAAGGCAGAGTTGATGCAAATCGCTTGTTTTCTTTTATAGTGTATCTTCGATCTTTCCGGACTAACATGGAAAAAGGGCCACAGTATTCTATGCATTAAATATTCATTTTTATACGAAAATGTAAAAAAGATGCGAATTTCATTACTTTGTATTCAATCATAATGAAAGGAATTATCGTGATATTACTTTTGAATACTTTTGAATTGATTTTCGTGTGATTTTTGTCACCTTTGATGAATTGCGAAAATATGTTTTGATCAATTACGCGCTATTATCATGTTAGTCCAGTGTTAAAGATCTGGGCTCACAGTGACATTTTGTGACAGCAAAATCTCGGCTCACTGTGACGTACATAAATTTCGTATCGGTTTCTTCCTCCCAGATTTAGGCCATTCAATAAGTGAAAAGGATCATTCCTTGTCAGGCACCTGAAGAGAATAAACGCTTATATTGTTACCTCTAAAAGTTCTTGTTCCCTTATTCATATTGTGTCACCATGGTTGTGGGACATATCAGTTGGCGACGAGTATTTCCTTGACGTTACGTTTTCAAGCGATCCAGATCACGAATCCATCCGGAAGAATGCCTGCGAGTTCAACCCCGGCGGGAAGCAGCGGTGGAGGCAACGGAGGAAACGAGAAGCCATTCTGCAAATACGAGACTTCTGACGCGGTTGGCCGTTCCATCACCACCGAACATCGAGCAGACCCTAGAAGCGCTATCGACCAACATCAGTGAATTCACCTTCGATCCGGACAACGAGATTACTTTTGAGAAGTGGTTTTCCCGATACACGGAGTTGTTCGATAGTGATGCCAGGAATTAGGACGACGCAGCCAAAGTTTGGTTACTCCTGAGGAAGCTGGATACCGCATCTCATAGCCGATACGTGAATTACATTCTTCCGAAGTTTCAAGTGCTCAAAGCTCTTCGATATGCAGACATCCGAGCCCGACTCCTAGCACGCATCGAAAGCGAAACGGTAGAACGCCCGGTAACACTCCAGACACTCATCCACGAGTTTCAACGCCTCGTGAACTTGAAAGCGGACACATCAATGATCGAGCAGCAATCAAGTTGGAAGTCATCTGTTCGAGCAGCCTCGGAGAAGAAACCCGGTAAGTATTCCCGGCATTCGATGAAGACGGAATTGAAGCCACCCGTACTCCCTGTAGGCAATGTGGACAAATGCATTTCGTGCATGACTGTCCGTTTTCTACACATAAATGCAAGACGTGCAATCGAATTGGCCATAAGGCTGTATTAAGAAACCTTCAGACAGTTCAACTTAAGACAAACGTTACAACGGAAAGAAGAAGTACAGATCAGCCACACAAACTCGAAGCGTATTTATTGTGAATCAAATCGCGAATCAAAGCAGGAACAGGAAATTTGTGACAACATCAATCAACGGAATTGCAGTTTCACTTCAGTTGGATTCCGCGAGCGATATCACAGTGGTTTCCGAGTCAACCTGGAAATTGCTGAAGAAGCCAAAAGCAAAGCTACCCTCAATAGAAGCTGTCAATGCGTCCGTCGAGCCATTAGGTCTGACCGGAGAATTCCAGTGTGATGCGGCTATCAACGGCGTTGTGAAGCAAGCAAGATGTTTTGTGACGTCTGTTTCTGATCTCAATGTTCTGGGCATAGAATGGATCGACCTGTTCAACATGTGGTCAATACTGTTCAACGCAATCTGCAACCACATTGGATCTTGAGACAAGCCATCAACCAACAATGCACTTCATCAACTCCAAGCAAAGTACGCTCACGTTTTTTGACGAATCGTTGGTTCAATGCACGAAGACAAAAGTGAAGCTTTTTCTGAAGCTAAGCCCGTATTTTGTTCCAAGCAACCGGTCCCTTTCAACACGGTTCCACTCGTTGACGACGAACTAACCCGTCTGCAGAATCTTGGAATCATCACACCAGTATCCGAGCGCCAATTGTAGCAGTTCGCAAGCCGAATGGACGAGTACGGATTTGTGCAGATTATTCGACGGGATTGAACGATTCTCTGGAAGCCAATCACTATCCTCTGCCAACGCTGGAGGAGATTTTTTGCGCAACTCAACGGAAGCACTGCGTTTAGCATCATCGACTTGTCAGATGCCTATCTGTAAGTAGAAGTGGAGGTTGACTCTAAGAAACTCCTCACTATCAACACCCACAGAGGATTGTTCCGGTTCAACAGACTCGCTCCAGGTGTGAAATCGGCACCAGGAGCATTCCAGCGTTTGATAGATGGCATGATAGCAGATATTCTGGGAATTTGTTCGTTCCTTGATGATTTGATTATTTTCGGAAAAGACTGGAAGTCACACAACGTTTCACTCAACAAGCTACTCAGTCGTTTGCAAGAATACGGATTCCACATCAAGCTAGAGAATCTAGGACATATTGTGCATTTAGATTAACTTCAGATCGAAGTTCATAAGAAGAATGAAATATCACCACAAAAGTTCGCCGAAGTTCTGCGTTGGCATTCTACTGAAGTGCTACACCGACAAAGGCATACCTTATGCGTCGGCGAAGCACTAAATTAGAACGCCGACGCCGAACTTCGCCAAAGTTTTGACTGCCGAAGTTCTAATTGTCACTCGAATTGCCAATATTGTCGACCCTCAAGGTATACGTCCGGATCCCGAGAAGCTGAAGGCCAGGCCATCAATTCCACTCCCGACCAACATTTCCGAACTTCGATCTTTCCTTGGAGCAATCAATTTCCATAGAAGATTTGTTCGCAACATGCACGATCTGCGACATCCTATGGACAAGGTGTCAAGTGAGAGTGGAACTCTGAATATCAACTGTCTTTTGATGAATTCAAGAAAATTTTTCAATCCAAGCTGCTATTAACTCACTATGACCCCAAGCTACTGATGATTGTTGCATCAAGCATAGGTATTCGCGCAGTTATATTTCATGAGTTCCCAAATGGCAGTTTGAAGGCAATTCAACATGCATCGCGCTCACTCACACCAGCCGAGAGGAATTATGGTCAACCGGAGAAAAAGGCACTTGCTCTGGTGTATGCTGTTACGAAATTCCACAAGTACTTGCTGGGACGACGTTTTAAGCTATTGACGGACCATAAGCCCTTACTATCGATTTTTGGATCCAAAAAGGGCGTTCCACTTCATACCGCAAACCTGTTACAGCGATGGGTGCTGACTCTTCTGAACTACGATTTCCAGATCCAGCATGTGGCTACCAATGACTTTGGCTGTGCAGACATGTTGTCAAGGCTCATCGATCGCAACATTCGACCAGAAGAGAAGTATGTAGTTGCTGCAGTTACTCTCGCAGAAGACATGACAAGCATTCTGGTGGACAATGTGGACAAGGTACCAGTATCATTCGGTGCTCTTCAAAAAGCTACCAGGTCAAGCAAAACGTTCCAGCTGGTTACGAAGTACATACGCGAAGGATGGCCAAACAATCAAACTTCAATCACCGATCCAGAAGCCTTTCCCTACTATGTTACCTCTGAGATAGGTCCCAATATTAATTTTCTTCTTTTTCTTATGTAAATATTTATTCTTTGTTTATATTTTGTCTTTTTTGTAAATAATTATCCCCTTACTATAAAATTTGTAAATACTTGTATATAACTATTCCCTAACTATAAAATTTGTATATATGAAATCTGTAAATAAAATTTGAATTCAAATCCCGTCCCATAAAACCCTACATCGTCATTCCTTCCTCTTGCACTAAACTAACATGGCGCACAGTACCAACTGCGCAAAAACAAATTGCTCCCGGGAAATGTTCCGCGAACATAGATTTCTGCAGCATCATGAATTTGCTTAAAAGCCAATGTTGGAGAAGGCAAAGGCCTCTTTTCGGTAACAAAGTTCAAATCGTTGAAACCTTAAGTTGATTTAAAGAAAGTTAATCCTCTTCGCAGGAACAAAGTTTCAAGTATTGTGCTACGCGAGTGGTCCAAAGTTACAGCCCTCGCGGGGTTTTGACCAGTGATAATTGTGCCGATTAATCAGCCCTGGAACGTACCGACGAAACCGCCTACCACCCCTCAACCGTTCGCGACGAAAGGCCGTTCGCTACCCCTCGCCCGTCAAGAAGTGCGCCCGGTGCCCAGCTCGAGTCGACATTGAATCGGGTCATCACGGAGTGTTCGAACGGCGATTCGTCCGACAAGACCCCCAACAGTTGGCAACCGGCAAATGATCCGCCATCCGGCGCCAGGTGATGTGCAGTGCAAAAAAATCCCAAATAACCCTATTCCCATTTCCCGTAAATTACTAAATAAACTTAACAAATGAATTCGAATTTTATAATCTTTAGAGTGTAATTATTTATTTTGCTACGATTCCCTTATTTTCTATCTCTTGTTGTGTAAATTAAATTTCGTTGAATTAGTGTGGGAAGTGAGTCCGCCCAGAAGATAAACGATTCTCCCGGATAGACCCTGAGAGGGCTTAAATGTAAATAATCATGTAAATTTCTTAGTGTTAATATTTTTATTAGTGTAATTTTTATTTAACCTTTATTCTTAGCTTTAATTGAATTAATTTAATTTGAATTTGAAAAATAATGTGTGAAGTAGATAATTATCTTACAAATGGCGCCCAACGTGAATTAGTGATTGAAAAAGTTTCTACTTTAGGAATAAATTAGAACCTTTTTCAAATGTGCTCCGGGAGAAATCGAAATTCGTTAAATTTCTATTCTATCTGAAATCAGAAAAAGTTTGTTACAAAAAATTGCGTTCTTTTGTGTGCAGAAACAATAGTGAAACAATTGGATAATAATTTGTGAATTGAACAATTGCCATTATGAATACCTATTGATACAATGACCCATTATGAATAGACCTTTGTTGAATTATTTCTATTGAATTATTTCCATTGAATTATTAGTGAACAATAGTGACCTTTAGTGAATAGATTTAAATTGAATTAGTTTCTTTTGTGAATTATTGACCGTTCAGTTCCTAACTGCTCACGACCGTTTGAAACAGTCGTCGTCTGAAACGGTCGGTGAAACAGTCGCTATCAGATTTGGCAGCAACAATGAGCGAGAAAGTTTTCGCGCGCAAATGTGCACCTCTACTCTTTCAAGTAGAGCAACAAGGACAGCAGAGTGGGCGTCGGATCAGATTTCCAAATCAGCTGTTGTTGACACTCAGCTGCCGACTGCACGGCTCGAAAAATGAGGGGTGGTTGAATGGAATGTTTATAAAAGTATCTTTCACTAAACAAAATTCAGCTCGTTGTAAATGTTTCTCGTGCTCAAAATTCAGGTTCAATTAAAAAATTCAATAAGTGGCAACAGTTTATTACGCGTAAGGTATGTATAGTTATCATAACAATGTGTTTCAACAACATTGGCAACATTATTTGATTTGGATGGAATACATTGAGATTCCCCTCGATTACCGACGACTGTTTCGAACAGTCTCATAAATAGCCAGGATAATCCAACATTCAAGTGGATATACAATACTTTTCTTTATACTGCATTGATTATTTTGTGAATTACTTCTTCATCTATCGATATATATTGTGAGTAGCATATTTTTTGCAATGGCTATGATACGTCCAGATTACTTGCATGCAAGTGAAATGATTTTAGGGTGGTACCATGAAATGGGGGTGGACCATTTAGAAAATGATGAGCTGTTTTGTGAATTGGCTTCGCGAAATATAGTGATTCGTGATGATCCGTCTTTCTCACGCAGGCGTAGGAGCTTACGTGAGCATCTCAAACTTGAAAAGCAAGAGAAAATGCATTTGGATGCAGGGATTGTGGGGAATAAAGTAGAGGAAATGACAATTTGTGAGAAAATGTTTCAGGAGCTTTCTGAAATGGTGAAACAAAACACGTCGTCGCATCAACAAACAACATGCGAAGCGGTTTTTCTCTCGATAATCGTACGATAAATTCTGCCATCAGAACATACGTACGTGAAGACCAGCGCATGTGGGATACAAAACTCTCTGAAATCTTAAAACATACCTCCAAGCACACATCCACTGGCTTCACGTCCTATTTTATCACGCACTGAACCGAATTATCCAAAACGGGAAATGACCATCGTCTCTCACGTCATAATCAGCAAACATCTGAAGACGAACGTGAAGAGCAACGCAAACAAAACTTCACTAAAATATTTAAACTTATCAAAAACAACTTGCATAAGGCACACGAATCATCCACCAAGCACTATAATTTGCGGAGTCGGCGATTTTCCAAAGCTTTCTCCGTCGGTCAACTGGTGTACCGGAAAAATATGAAGCCTTCCAGCGCAAAATAGGTCAGCAGTACCTTCCCTGCAAGGTGAAGGCCAAATATCCTCATCATATGACCTCGAAGATCTGACAGGCAAGCCACTCGGAATTTGGCCGGCAATTCATTTAAAGCTTGATTAGTTCAATTAAAACAACTGTCGGATCTTCCTCTTTATTTGTTCAAAACTTTCTCTCAGCCAATTTACCTGAAAATAAACAAAAACAAATAAAACCTACACCCGCACATACGTTTGTTGATATTGATTCATATCACCGTTAGTTTATGATGGAAACCGTGCAGCAAACCGTGATATCGTGCAAAAATATCACGAATCATTCACTTTAACTTGCATCCATCCAAAATGTAAACACGCTTTGACGTTTCACACCCACACAAGAGAGGTCCCCAAGCAAACTGCCACGAACACCAACGCACAATCAATCTTACACAAGTCGATTTCCTCAGAATGAAAACGTATCGATGTTTGCTTGACGTTATTGAGCTTTCGGTCAACGGCAGGCCAACAAGGAAGTGGTTGTTTTGCAGCAATTCTGTTTATATTTGGATTCTCACAGCAAACAAAAACAATGTTGTGACAGTTCTCACAGCAAACAAAGAAAATTATGTCAACATTGCACTACTACGCAGGCAACTGGATTGGTCTAGACCCGGTCAACCATTTCTTCAATTTTCTTCACATTTCTTTATGTCGAGCTTTAAAGACGCTCATATAACAAATCGATAGCGATCGTCATCGATTCATAAAGAAATTCAACGCTCATTAAGTAGTATCGTGAAATGTTGATACAGATTTTTATCAAAATTTCGAGACCAAAATCTCCTACTTTATCGACTTGCAAAAAAATCGATCGTGAACCAAAACATGTGTGGGGTTCTATACGCACCTTGTCAATTTGTTTATGTTTATCATGAACTTTTTTGTCACTTTTTTAAATTGGGATTTGAACTCCAATGATATGGGAAATCGGAGGATACTTACCAAATAAGCCATGCTTACTTATATAATTAAGGGTGGAAAAAACTATTCATAAACTATTGTGATTCATTTGCAGTTCAATACAGGGGAAGAGTTGGCCTCAAAAATAGCCAGAACTCTAGCTGCAGGCATGGTTACTGCCGAAAAATATTTGTAATAATACCTACTGGTTAAATAGCATCCTTCTTGTACTGCGAAAGGCGATAATACGTAATGCTTTGGATTTGAAGAGAATGATTCAAAAAAGTCGAGGAAAATCATTATTGGTCTCTAATAATTCGATTATTGCAAAATCAAAACATCGAAACCTGTCATACGATTTACTAGAATATCTTTACGCTGCTTTACGAAATGATATTGAAAAGAGTGATAAAGGTGCCTCGATACCAAGCTTCATTTTTCGTTGTCAATATATAACGTTACTTTGGCATCATTCGTGACACATTTTCCGATGAATATTCATAAAAGTAACTAAAGTTCTACCGATAAAAGATGATTGAACGAAATTTAGTACCGTTTCGTTGAAGATTTATATCGTATGCTTGATAAAGGAAGTTACTTATGAAGTTTTATGGATCGATGAAGATACATAAATATACGTAACAGAATTAACAGTAAAGTAAAAACGACAGAAATCTATATTATTGGATAAAGATATTTAAAGTAGCGCATAGGATGGTTGACCGGGGAGCCTTTTTCATTCGAGTCGACATGCGCTGGGTAGAGCAGAAGGCTTTGCGATACCCAGGTGGTCGATTTTATAGTCACTAAAAACTCCTCTCATGTTGCTTGCAATATGTTCTCGCATGCGAGAACGGGAAATAAGCAGCATCGAGAGTGATTCATTAAATTTAGGTTTCAAAATCACCCGTTCTCTTGAAATAAGAGCAGCGAGTGTGAGCATCGAAACAATTATAGAATTAGGGCGCCCTAGAATCATAAAAAAACATCATAATTAGTAAATTTGGTCCAAGAGTTTTCTTGAGACATGTTACCGAAAAAGAGAAGTAATGCATAAATTTATTCTCATTAGCATAATTAAGTAGTCATAAAATTATTTGGTCAACAAAGGTTGATATGGTAAAAAAAAAGGTCTTGTTAATAGTGGGAAAGTGAATGGCAATTCGATAACTTTGTGCACGATCCATGGTTTTGCGTCTTATGGCATTTCAAAAACTGCATATTTTGTTGTACCTAATTGAAATACTTCGGGACAAATCACCTGTCCAGATCGAGCGACAATGAATGACTCATACTGTTGATAGTGAGCCTCACTAACTGAAATTCAAATAATTTAGAGGAAAAGCACTTGACGTGTAGGAACAATCATTGCTCTAAATTACACGGAATTTCAGCAAGCAGAGAACTACAATCGTATAAGTCATTCGTAGTTGACGAAATCTTGACACGCAGATCCCTCTTAATCGTATTGATTACAATGATGAACGGATTCAACTACTAGTGAGCCTCACTATTTAAAATTCAAATAATTTAGAGGAAAAGCACTTGACATCTAGGAACAATCATTGCTCTAAATTACACTGAATTTCAAATAGCAGAGAGCTAGTAATCGAAATTGGTCTCATAGTTAATCTATTTTTTTCTGATGTTTTAGATAGATTTGGAACTCATGGTAACTCGCGATGTAAGCTAAATGAAATGAAGGCTAGGATTTTTGTCCAAGCAGGCTCACTCTTGGTAATTCAAGTGATTTGCAGGAAAAGCACTTGACGTTCTGGAACAATCATTGCTGCAAATCAATATAAATTAGTAAGAGAAGATAACTTTGTTAAAAATCAACAGCCTTCGGATCCCATTAATAGCTTGACGTTAGGAACCAGTATTTCATGAGTTTTGATATCAAAAGGAACACCACATCACGCAACAGCCAGCCTCACTCTTCCAATTTTGCATGATCCCTCGGAACAGCACTTGCCGCATTAGGAACAATCATTGCGAAGGATCAGTTAAAATTCGAAGAGCAGAGAACTGTTTTGCGACCATTCAATCCAGACATCACTTGAATTCGATAGTCTAATCAGGAAACCGAATAAGAGCATTCTGATAGAAGCAGGCTTACTCTTAGAGATTTAAGTGATTTTGCGAAAAAGAATTGCCGTTTAGGATCAATCATTTCCCTAAATCAATGTAAATCTTTAAGAGGAGAGAACTTGTACTAGAATATTGTTCTGTAAACTGAATTTTAGAATATTGCTATTCCTAACAAAAAAAAACTTTCACCCAGTCCGGGATAATTGTTACCTCTGAGATAGGTCCCAATATTAATTTTCTTCTTTTTCTTATGTAAATATTTATTCTTTGTTTATATTTTGTCTTTTTTGTAAATAATTATCCCCTTACTATAAAATTTGTAAATACTTGTATATAACTATTCCCTAACTATAAAATTTGTATATATGAAATCTGTAAATAAAATTTGAATTCAAATCCCGTCCCATAAAACCCTACATCGTCATTCCTTCCTCTTGCACTAAACTAACATGGCGCACAGTACCAACTGCGCAAAAACAAATTGCTCCCGGGAAATGTTCCGCGAACATAGATTTCTGCAGCATCATGAATTTGCTTAAAAGCCAATGTTGGAGAAGGCAAAGGCCTCTTTTCGGTAACAAAGTTCAAATCGTTGAAACCTTAAGTTGATTTAAAGAAAGTTAATCCTCTTCGCAGGAACAAAGTTTCAAGTATTGTGCTACGCGAGTGGTCCAAAGTTACAGCCCTCGCGGGGTTTTGACCAGTGATAATTGTGCCGATTAATCAGCCCTGGAACGTACCGACGAAACCGCCTACCACCCCTCAACCGTTCGCGACGAAAGGCCGTTCGCTACCCCTCGCCCGTCAAGAAGTGCGCCCGGTGCCCAGCTCGAGTCGACATTGAATCGGGTCATCACGGAGTGTTCGAACGGCGATTCGTCCGACAAGACCCCCAACAGTTGGCAACCGGCAAATGATCCGCCATCCGGCGCCAGGTGATGTGCAGTGCAAAAAAATCCCAAATAACCCTATTCCCATTTCCCGTAAATTACTAAATAAACTTAACAAATGAATTCGAATTTTATAATCTTTAGAGTGTAATTATTTATTTTGCTACGATTCCCTTATTTTCTATCTCTTGTTGTGTAAATTAAATTTCGTTGAATTAGTGTGGGAAGTGAGTCCGCCCAGAAGATAAACGATTCTCCCGGATAGACCCTGAGAGGGCTTAAATGTAAATAATCATGTAAATTTCTTAGTGTTAATATTTTTATTAGTGTAATTTTTATTTAACCTTTTTTCTTAGCTTTAATTGAATTAATTTAATTTGAATTTGAAAAATAATGTGTGAAGTAGATAATTATCTTACAACTACCACAGGCGTGAATCGCTTAGTCTAGTCAACGACTGCGTGATGTTCCAGTGGTTCCTGACAGGTTTCGATGGCAGATCATGAAGCAATTTCACCGTGGTCATCTAGGGATAGTCCGAATGAAGGCAATCGCTAGAAGTTTCATCTATTGGCCCGGAATCGACAAGGACATAGAAGATTTTGTCAAGCATCCATCTGGATTATGCAGGTCCTGTCGATGGTATGTATTTTCTCGTGGTTGTCGATGCGTATACAAAATGGCCAGAAGTGTTAGCTACTTGGACATTGACCTCCAAAACAGCAATCAAGCTCCTCAAACAGATGTTTTCAATACTCGGTGTTCCGGTAACCCTCGTATCTAACAACGGAACTTAATTCACCAGCCATGAATTCCGGACATTCTGTGAGAGTCTCGGCATCAACCACATTCGTACAGCCTCTTACCACCCTCAATCAAATGGACTGTTAGAGCGATTGGTGGATACCCTAAAGCGAAGCTTACGGAAAATTAGTTCGGGTGGAGAGACTTTGGAAGAAGTTTTCCAAGTTTTTCTCCAAGTATATCGCACCACTCCATCAAGCGACTTAGGTGGAAAATCTCCTGCCGAAATGATGTTTAAGAGGCCAATTCGAACTGTTTTCTCGCTGCTGCAATCACCAGCAGAAGTTCCATCAACATCCTGTGATAAAACGGAAGTTTGCAACACCACAGACAGTATACGCGCAAGTGCATAAAAACAACACGTTGAACTGGGAGAAGGCTACCATCGTAGAGCGAATCGGAAAAGTAAACTATAACGTGTATCGTAAAACGGGGTAACTTTGATAGTTTTTTCGAAAAAAAATTGAATATTTATGCATGCTGTTTCCAAAAATTATAATTTATATTTTTAAAACAAGTACTGGCATCCTAGCTATCGATTGCAGTCGATAGATTGCCAAAAGATTTATTCTGAATGGATATATATTTTTTCATATAATCGAAAGTAGGTTTTCTGTTCTGGGGTAACTTTGATAATGGAGTATGAATCGAACAAAATTGAATGAATAATGTACATTTGTAGGGCATTGCATACCTCTAGGCGTTTAACGTTATATGGAAATTTCTGACTTAGATTACAAAAATGGTCCCAGTTTGTGAAAATGCTTTTCGCTAAAAGATTTGAGACCGTATTCAAGCTCTATGGTAACTAGGCTATCAAAGATAAGTGGCCAACTATTCAAAACTACATCACATAGTGATCGTAGAATAGATTGTTTGTAAGCGTTTCGAAAATGTGAAAATTGTGTCAATTTTTAATATTCGTATAAAAAGCCTCAAATTTTCTTGATTCAATTGAAAACCGCTCTTACATGAAGTGTCATACTAATATTCTTCAGTTTTGCATTCGTTTTTCTTAACTGATTAACATAAATTATGATATTTCGTTTAGTATGTGGTGGGTTACGCACTATCAAAGTTACCCGCATTATCAAAGATACCCCGTTTTACGGTACCTAGAAGACCGTCAACGCCTTATCCATTCCCATGCGATTTAATTGAAGCAACGTGTTCCTGAAAATATTTCACATCAAGATCCATCACCTCTATCAGTATTCTTCGACGGATTTGGATTCTCTAGTTTTGAATTTACAATGCGCATTATGAACGCTGATGACCACGAACCCGAAATGAATGAATGAAAATCCAAATGAATCTGACGACTCTCTTTATTCCGAAGTATCCGAAAAAGAAGTACTAGCTCCTCCAGTTGTGGATCCCGTTCCTGACAGAGCTAGACGTATGATACGGCTGCCTTCAAGGTTCCAATCCTACTGAAAGGATTAAAGGGGGAGATGTTGGATCATAGCAACTCAGATGTTGGCACATTATAATCTGTATTTTTTCCTTCAAATATATGTATTTCTGTATCCTGGAGCAAAATATCTGTACTTTAAATCTGTGTCCCTTAAAATTGATATAATTATGAGAACCTAACAAGAAATTCTAAAAAACTCATATGCAGAATAGTCACAACTCAGCTTGAATTTGAAAGATTCCAAAAATATTTATTTTCATAAATATTTGTTCAAAAATCTGTATAAATATGCATAACTTTGGCAAAACCCTGTATACAGAATCTGTATATCTGAATTTTTACAAAATATCTGTAATCTGTATATATAGATTCTTGATCACAAAATATTCGCAAAAATCTGTAAAGTACAGATAAATCTGAAGGAGTTTTAAGAAAAAACGCATCAGCGTAAACCTTCTGATAATCGATTAAATTGAATAATTATGTCAACTGCATTTGATTGATCCTACAAATGACCATTTTCGGGTCCCAGGGATGTCCCAAATTTATGATAAAGTGCACAATTTGTATCTTAACATCTGTGTCAAGCTCATGGGAACGTATTTCAGTGGACTATTATGTTCGATCTATACTTTTAAAGATTAGAAACGGTTTAATACCTACCAAATCTAGAGCCGGTTCTTCACGATATTAAGCCCGAGTGGCCGTATCTAGTACACTCTAAATGGAGCAAAACTGTTCAATTATAATATTGAATATCAGATCTTAATGATTTATGCAAAATAAAATAAATGCCATTGGAAATAAATATAGATAACTTGGCATGTCTTAAAAAAATCGCCTTTTTCTACCTGACTTGACCCTTTATTTGTCCTTTATTTGTATTTAAAATAATTCATCTGACAATATTCGTCTTAATGAATAAAAAACTATACTAATTTACTACAGACCTAATTCGATTTGCAAATCGTTCAGTTGGTTCGTCAAAATTGAACAGATCTTCAACAGCCGTAAACTCACGAATACAAGTAGTTATAGGCTCATTATACCCGAACGCGGTCCTATGAAATATTGGCTGCAGCAACGTCGTGTTCCGGAGGGATCGGTTCGGTACTCGAAAGTTGATCAGCGACAACAGTTCTGGGCTATCAATTTCACCGGTCAACACTTTGGCCACAAGCAGCGATTGCTGGATTTTCCGTCGATGTTCCAGGGTATCAAGTCCAAGCAGCCTACACCTATCTGGATATGGTGGTAAGTTGGCAGGATCTCTCCACGGCAGGTTCCTCAAGGCAGAGCGGACGAATCGTTTTTGAATTCTTTCAATCCTCAGACTGCACGTTACTTGATCCAGTGACCTACCGCAATAACTCCGGCTACATGAGTATTCCCGAGTTTTTCCGGCCATTTCTTAAAACTAGATATGTGGGCCAGTATACTGACAAAAAATTATTTCAATCCGTTAAGTATTCGCTGAGTGGTAAGGGTTTTAGTATTTTTGCTTTCACTCAGGCCTTCTCTACCGGCAGCTTCATTTTCACCGCTGAAAAAATATTCAAATCGTGATATCT
Source organism: Aedes aegypti (assembly GCF_002204515.2). Lineage (NCBI taxonomy): Eukaryota > Metazoa > Arthropoda > Insecta > Diptera > Culicidae > Aedes > Aedes aegypti. The sequence goes on along the minus strand of NC_035108.1, from coordinate 230,348,389 downwards.
TTTTGTTTTTCGATATTTTTGCACCATTTTTTCACAAGCTCTCAAAAGACTCTTCTATCTATAACTAGATCTAACTAACTATCTGTGTCGATATTACTAATTGGCCATCTGGATCCGGAGATATTCCAAAATTCCTTGGGGGACCGACGCGTAGCCATAACCCACGTAAATATCTCAAGCTACAGATTTTTTATCATATTCGGATATTCACTCCTCGTAATGATACATCAATGCGAGTATGTTGTGAAAAAATAAAGCAACCGGGAGAATTAAAATCTCCTTGGATCAACCATGGCACAGGCATAGCTTCGCATATAGCCGCTAAGCCTCTGCGAGACATTCTAGCGTTTGGCAGTATGTATTCACTGGCTATGCTGAGGCTTTTACCTCGGGCTGTAATCTGATCTACAACTACTTAATGCCTGTCATCAAGGGGAAATCGATTCTGTAAATGGAGTGAAGCTTGCTGATTCCTAAGATCACCCCTCTATTTTCATCCCCTCGATCCAGACGAATAATATTAAAATCGTGCACACTTAAATTCTGGAATCGACCTCGGTAAACGGATTCGCCGAGAACCCAACAGCTGATATCTCGGTAATTATTTTCCGAATCTCGGTAAAACTTTTAACGGGATCTCGATAAAATATTAGGTTTGCCGAAATCTCGGTAGAATAAGTACAGGGATTCGGTAATGAAAATGACCGATATCTCAGCTGTTGGGTTCTCGACGAAACGTTTTGAAATAATTTAAGTGTGTGGAAAGAGATATTTTTATCAGAAGTTAGCCATGTTTCACAAAGAGCGAATATGTAACAGCGAGTTGTGTACCAAAAAATTGAACTCCTCTATATTTTTTATAAGACTTCTGCAATTTGTTACCTATGTGATAGGTCACAATTCAGATTTGCTTTTTTGATTTTTTTTCTTTTTGTTTTTTATATATATATTTTTTTGTAAATAATTCACACTCTATTTATATTTTCATAATTTTGTAAATATCTATAAATTTGTAAATAATTATGCTTAATACTAGTTTAAATGTGAATGTGCTAATATGTAAATATAATCCCTTTCTCCTTATCCTTCGATACCAGTTACCCTTAATATAACCATTATATTAAATAAAAAAAATGAATTTCTTAATAAAAATAATTTAAATATTTGAATTTGAATTCCCGTCCTATAAAACCTCTGGTATCGCCATTCCCTTTATGCACAAAAAAAAAAAACTTGGCGCGAGATACCAACCATACGGAAGCAAAACTCTCCCGGGAAATGTTCCGTATACTATGCTTCGTCATGATTTCAAAAGGTGAATTTTGCATGTAAGGCGATGTAAGAGGAGCCAACTAGATCTTTCCGGTAACGAATTTCCGACCGTTATAACAGTCCGTAATTACAATTTATCCTTGCTATTCATAGGAACAAAATTCCTCTAAATTCGTGTGTGACCAATCAGCTTACATTTCGGTTTTTTGGTGCCAGAGTGTTCAGCGAAGTGGTCGGAATATCGACGAGTGTCCGAGCGTTCAAGCCCAGCTGGAAGAATCCCGTAGTCAAAAGGTCGAAAAAACGGTTTCTCACCCGTCCGCAGTTCAACAAGTCTGACCGACTGCCGCCGAGAAGTCAATACAGTACCAGATTTACGGCCTAACTGACAAATGTAAACAAATTGAGTTTATTCACCTAACAGTTTATTTGATAAATTACAATCATATAATGCACAACTGTTTCATAAAAATAACGTTTTTCACGAAATAAGTGAGAAAAACATAAAGGCGCATTTGATATTCTCTTTCGATACGAACTCTGATGTCAATTTCGCCCATCTTCCCCCTTTGCGGTAACCGGGCGCATTTGCGATTGAGTGTGGAAGCAGGGCGCATTTAAAACTGAGCGTGCAGAAGGTCGATAGTGAAGAAGGTTCATGTGAAAGAGCGTAGCAGAACGGCGAAGCTGATGATAATCAAAACAGAAGGACAAGGTCAAAAGGCGCAATCGCGGCTGTCAAACTGAAGGAGACGAAAAACCGAGGGGCGCAACAATCCTCAATTTTGATGAATGGCGCATGATGCTTTTTTATTTATTTAAACATGTTGTTCATAGTATGAAAATAAATCAAATGGTTTGTTACAGAAATAATATTGTAATGGATCATACAAAAATGCATCATGCGATTAAATCGATCGGAAACATAATATAGAATTGAAATTATATTCGCTAAACTTCAAACCGATTTTACTGACAATGTATTAGTGTTCACATTCGCCCTAATTCTGACTCTGTATTGAAGTAGTCAACCCGGTCGTAGCCAATAGGTCTAACATCCTCGGCCGACGAGTAATCTACGCAGCTGGTGTGGTCAGGTGAATTTTTGTGCAATCCCCCTTAATCATTTTGAAAAACAATCCTTGTAAATATAAAATAAATCTAACCTTTTAATTTCAAATCAATATACAGTCGCCTCTCCACATCTCGTCCCTTCGATACCATCGAGATAAGGAGAAATCGAGACATAGAACACATTTTTGAAGAATACTAGATTGAAAATCACTCCGTTACCAGGAGAATCGAAAACAAACAGACGTCATTTTGTCTTCGCTAATTGTTTTGAATCCCTAAAATCCAGTCTAGTTACCTTTGATAATAGGCATATCGACATACGGAGATAAAATCGGGAACGAAAATCACATCGAGATAGGGAGATATCGAGATAAGGAGGATATCGAGATAAGGAGGATATCGAGATATGGAGAGTGAAAATATATGCAGAACGAAGGGACCGAAGCAATCATCGACATAGGGAGAGATATCGAGATGTAGAACATCGAGATGTGGAGAGTCGACTGTATACAGTTTAGAGCATAATTATTTCACGCGCAATTCCCTTTTCTCTCTCTTTCGTGGTGGTGAAGTTGAATTCGTGAAGCAAGGTTGGGTTGTGAGTCCGCCTAGAACGATTCTCCCGGATAGACCCTGAGCGGGCTAAAGTTTAAATAGTTTTTAAAGATTTGCTTGATTAATTAGTTTTTTTTAATTGAAGTTCTTTTAAGTTTCTTCTTAGTCTTAGTTTTCTTCTTTTCCTTTCCTTCTTCTTATCATTACTCTTAAAATTTAAATACCAAATGAATTAACTGAATTAAGACCGTAATCCGGGGGCAAATTGATCACTGGGGCGAATTTGATCAGGTCGGTACCAAAAAACATTTCTTCCCAAGGATGCTGAAGGTTTTGTTGGCACCACAGACATTCCATGCTTTCTAATTTATAGATGTCTAATGATGATTTTGAACTATTTCATTTTTATTAGGGTCAGTTTTGCATAGAAATATTCACACTTTTTGAAGTTGTAAGCAATACAGTTGGAAATGTCGTTGCTAAACAATCCACTGGTGCTATGCCTACATGTCAACATTAAGTGTTTGAAACGTTATGTAAGCTTAAGTATGAACTACTGAACTCATTTTTGATATCAAATAGCATAACAAGTAAAGTTTGTTGCTCATAAAACCGTTCATGCTCTAATAATGTGCTTATTTCAAAGGAAATTGCTTACATTTAGGCGTATAAGGCAGATTTTCAAAGTTTAATTTTGCAATACTTCGACCTTTTGTCCTTAAATCCATCTAATGATACTTTTTGGAAGCAATATGAATTATGAGGACTGAGATTTTCTACTTTGAAATTGCGAGCTGCACTCAATTATGACTGCAATAAAGAATGACGAGCTATTTAGCCTTATATCGTCTTACTCAATCCTTTGTAAAGGCATGTGGCGGGACCATCATCATCATCATCAAGTCAGCCTATTCCACTATCGATATTCTTCAATGGTTTCGGACTCCCAACCCCAGTAGAGACTCCGCCAACAAGCATTCAGGACGAAGATCCAACGCCGCAGTAGGTTGAAGAACCACTAACGACCAGTCCGGATGTATCCTACCTGACGGAAGATGTCTTGGAGGATGAAGCCGGAAGCAACAACGGGTCCATAGACGAACCAGCCGAGGACGAAGCTCCGAATGCAGAGGACGAACCAGCTCCGGTTGTAACGGATGCAGCATTGTAAGCGAAGCTCTATAGATAAACAGTGAACTGCTCTGGTCATTAAATCATTGCACCATACTGAGTACATTGTACCCAGCAATCCTGAGCAAGCAGAAGGTCAAATTACAGACCTCCACTGCTGCCGCGGACACTGCGCCTTTTGCAGATGTTACATATTTTTTACAACTTACTTACCGGTCACCGCTGATTGGTTAATTCGATGCTTAGCACCTCCTCCACTCGGGAACCTTCATATGTATTGGTTTTGGAGACTTTTGAAGTGTAACTAACTGTAAGTTAATTATTGAATAAATGCGCGATTCTGGTTTTACAAGTCAAACGGTACGGTCGTTTTGAATGCCAATGTCCGAACGACACATGGCGACCATGACAGGACTTAAGATTTAGGAAAGTGTTCGCGATGAAGTAATTCCAAAGTGAGGTAAAACATGGGAGCTGAAAATTCTAAAAGTGAAGGAATTATCATCCAGCAGCATCAGCAGCAGGGCCAGCTGAGCTGTAGCAGTGGAGGTCTGTAATTTGACTTTCTGCTTGCTCATGATTGTTGGGTACAATGTACTCAGTATGGTGCAATGATTTAATGACCTGAGCAATTCACTGTTTATATATAGCTTCGCTTACAGCATCATAACCGGTTATACTCATCCTGGAGAGAGGACGGCGTATAATTAGGGATTGAATCCTGAGAAAATTGAGAGAATCTCTCACTCATTTCTGAGTTAACAACCAGAGATGTATGTGTTGTCACAATTGATATTTCTGTTGGCGACCTCAATAGGAAATACGTATTTCGTTTTGTGGTGTATTTACCACACGATGAACCATCCCCAACGGATGATTTCAAATAAGTTGTCGTACACTGCCTATGAAAAGGCTTTCTGCTGATTGTGTGCAGTGATGCCAATACTCATCACATCATCTGGGGCAGCTCAGATATGAATTTGAGAGGCTCCAGTCTGATGGAATGCTTAAGTAGTTCAAATCTTGGATTATTTATTATAGGAAATGTCCCAACCTTCATGGTATCTGCTAGAGAAGAAGTGTTAGTCATAATGATCAGCTCGAACTGAATCAGTCACGAGTTGACGGATTGGTATGTATCAGATGATGAATCATTATCTGATCATTGTTACATCTCTATGAAAATATGAATGCAAATTCGCAGACCTTGCATTTTTTATACTCCACAAACTGGGAATTGATTGTGACTAAATTCTTTGGACTCTCTCCGTTCATTGGAAATCCTAGTGATTTGGATGTTTCCACTGCCGGTGAATTGGGACACAGTTGTCCTTGCTTCGAGTGATCACACAATTGTGTCCCTTGTCACTTTGCTTATAGGAAATGTTCCTCACAACTCCCTTCGCGGGACGAGTGGACGTCTGGCTATTTGTAAAGGAATAGGTCAGATAGTCAGGCTGATTTTAAAGCTCTTGCTTCGGCCAACTCAGTGTCTATGCTTGTTATCGCACGTCGAAATCAATTTGAGGAACTGAATTCAGTGAACTCTGTAAACCTTGTATGGGTCCTGGCTATTCTTCCATTGCTGGAACTGAATTGGCTGATGAGCTAGCTCGCGATGGAGCATCGCATGATTTCATTCGCCCTGAGCCAGCTATTCCAATTTCGAAGTGCTGGTTGAAGTTTCAGATAAATTTTTGGGCGGCAACTCAGAACAAGCAACATTGGAATAGTTTGGAGTCGTGTCGTCAAACAAAATTGTACATCTACAAATTCAGCGTGCTGACTCATTTGTGTGTGAAAGTTGTGACTCCGATTATGGAATTTTGTATCACCTGATATGTAAATGTCATGTTTTTGCGCAAATGCGATTCCAATTACTTGGTAAACACTTATTAAGTGAAACTGAATTCAGAAGCCTGAATCTTCAGGACATTCTGTTGTTCGTAAACCGCTGTGGTAATGAGATATAGGCTCTCTTTACGCTCGTACGTTTTGCAGCGCCTTTTAGGGCGCTGTTCGAACTAGAGATGGGCGACTCACTCACGAATCGATCGAAAGGGTCGACCCTCAAAAATGAGTGAACGAATAACGATTCTTTTCAAAAGAGTCACGATTCGCAGGAAATGCAATTTCCGGAAGAGATTACCAGGAATAAGCAACATTTTTAAAGCTGGTTTATCATGATCAAGTGCACTAGACATGTAAACATATTTGAAGTAGCTTCATATATTAAATATGATATCATTCAGAAATAGTCATGTTAGGTTTTTTATGTTCATGATTAATTTAATGAATCACTGAATCGATCAAAAGAATCGATTCACTTTTGTGAGTAAGTCACCAACGATTCGCTCGCAAAATCGGACCAAATTGCCCATCTCTAGTTCGAACCCATTGTGGTATGGAATTAAATGCTTTTATTTTGCTTATGCGATCTTCCCTCTTTAAGCAAATCCCATCCCAAATGGCGGAGAACGGCCAAAATCTTATTTCCGTTAAAATGCACATGGGACACTTATGCGTTCACCAGCAGATTAGACACTAGCAGTGTTTTTAAATATAAAACTTGCGGCATTTGAATTTTCGATCCAATTTTTCAAGAAATATAAAAATAAACGGTAATGAATTACGGCAGTATAATTTCGCTTTAGGTAGTAGATGAGCATTAACAATACATACTTACCACTGAGAGGGTGTATAAACATGGGTGCTACCAATTCAACGACTTCCTTGTCAGGTAACTCAAATACGTTGATCTTACAGGAATCTTTTGCCTCGCCGTTTGCAGTTTTTACTTGACATTCATATACTCCGGAGTCTTCGATAGTAGTACGATATATTTCTAATGTGATAAATCCAAAATGTACGTCGCTAACACAACGCTTATTCATTTCAAATTTCTGTCCATCTTTAAACCAAGAAACTTCTAATTTCTGATTATCAGAACAGCAGCAATTCAAACTTAAAGTTTTGCCTTTTAGGATGGTTTGGTTTCTCAAATGACTTATAAATTCCACTTCTACGGGTTTTCTCTTTGGTTTGGGTGCTGGTAAAGGTTCGCTAGGTTGACCACTCAAAATACGCTGGCTTATTCTCGTTTTTGGTGTAACTTCTGCACCAGTAGGCTTAATTGTTTCCTGTGCAGGAAGAGATATAGGGGTTGCTTCTATAGTCGTAACCGGTTTAGTGACCTTCTTTCGCATCTTTTTTATTTTCGGTCCTCGTTTGATGACCTTGGGAGGTTCCTCGATAGGCTGATCCTCATCCTCGTCATGTTCTTCCTCTTCTGGCTCCTTTTCAGTTTCAGCAATTTCAATATCAGGCTCCGTTTGTTTAGCTGGCTCTATTGTAATATCATCTTCTTTGGAGTTCTTTTCATCATCTTCATCATTTCCTTCTTCTTTTTCTTCCTCAGATGTCTCTGAATTACCTTCAGAAATGTATTCCTCATATTCACTTTCAGCACTTGTATCAGTTTCCCACTCCCAAAACTCTTCTGGAGTTTTTCCTCGTACGTAATACGATCCGTCTTCTAAAAACACCACCTCACGGTATTGTCTTGGTTGTTTTTCTTCTTCATCATCAGCATACTGTCTTCTGGGATCTGCGTGAAATATCCCATAAGATGGTTTAGCAGTTTTACCCTCAAATCGTAAATTATATTTTTGTTCAGCTTTACCAAAATCATTTGATACTTGAATAGTATATCTTCCACTATCTCTTGGTTGTGGATTATGAATGCATAATTTATATACACCCATTGGCTCTCGAATTTGAATATATTTATCATTATTTTCGATTTCGATCCCATCTAAGAACCATTGAACTCTAAGTAAACCATCGCCTTTTATGTGTGTTTCTAATATCAAATCATCAACTCTAAAATCATAATGTTGATCTATATTAGTTATAAACCTTGGACCCATTCCTTTAGGCAGCTCAGGTTTCCGAATAATTGAAATTTTGGCCTGAGTGGTTATTACATGATTCTCTTTATTTTTAATAACAGCCGTATAAACTCCTTCATCTGATTCAGATATCTGTGCAAATGATACAATTCCAGTGCCTTCATGAGATTGATTCTTGATAGTTTTAGTAAACTCCATTGGTTCTCCATTTTTAAACCACTTTATGTCTGGCTTAGGACCTAGAATTGTACAAAACAACTTCGCTGGTTTTCCTGCCATTACCGCTATGTCCCTTAATTCTGTAATGAATTTCAAGGCGTTTTTACTTTCTTCTGGTTTTTGTGGTACTGGTACAAGTTCCGGGAATAGGCGAAGATATCTTTCTTTTCTTAGTACCTCTTCACTTTTTATAACTGTTTTATTGACATCTGTAGTTTGAGGTTCTTGACTGCTTTGTTCGTCCTTTGATAGTTCGGCCTCTCTTATATCTGTTTCAGTAGATTGTGTTTTTGGCTGGGGTTTAATTTCTTCCAATTTCGGTAGCTGTTGGGAAGGTTGTGCTGACTCTACTTCTTGAGGAATTTTGACAGACTTGCTGACTTTTTTTCTCATTTTTTTAATCTTTGGGCCTCGCTTGATGACTGGAGGAGGTTTAGGTTTTTCTTCTTCTATATTTTCAACGTCTTCCGAGTTTTCTATAGTGTCTTCTTGTTCTGTTTCTGCTTTGACTATATCCTTGTCGTCATTGCTTTCAGTTACAACATTTTCTTCAATTTTTGTATTTTTATTTTCTTCTGCTTCGGATTCTTCTTCATCTTCATCGTCTTCTTCTATCTCTTCTTCTGTAGGTGGTCCATCGTATGGCTCATATTCGCTTTCTGCACTGGTATCTGTTTCATATTCCCATAAATGTTCTGGCGTTTGTCCACGCATATAATATGTACCATCTTCTAAAAATACAACTTCTCGATGCTCTCGCTCCACTACTTCTTGTTGTTCTTCATAAATTCCATGTTTCATCACGCTTGGATCATGATGTGCAATTCCATAAACGTGACAATAGTCGTCTTTATTAAGCTTTCTTACTTCATGCCTAATGGTATCTTTACCAGCTACGTTTTCAGCTTCACACATATAGCGACCTTGATCTTTTATTTGTGGATCATGTATAGTTAGTTTGTGAATTCCATTGGGTTCTCTGAGAAGGAAAAACTTATCACCTTCCGTATCTTCAAGTTCAATACCATCTCTGTACCACTTAATGCTGGGATGTGGATTACCACGAACTTGGACCTCAAGGATAAGATCATTTACCTGGATATCATAAAACTCTGTAAATACACAAAAAGGAGTCAAAATATATTAATAAAACGATGAATGTATATCGAATAGTGCAGGGTAGGAGACGAAATATTGGTGTAAGGATCTGTTAATTGATTATGTGAGATACTTTTGATGATTTTTCTATTCCCCATATTAGAAAAAAAATGTATGATACGTAAGCAATGACAACCAGAGCTACAAATCAAAAACCCTGATAAAGGTGAACGGCTATGATATCATAGATTACCATTGCTATCGTTGTTATCATGTAATGAACAAACGGACAATCCTATATCTTGTCAGCACCGAGGAGGCAGCCCTTCCAGCTCTCTTAATCGACGTCCAAGTCTAATTTCAAAATTGTGTAAAAAGCCAACTGTCGTTCAGAATGGCAACACTAGTGAGGTGGCATTGGTATCGTTAAGACTCCATAATCAGCTTCATGGCAAATTCTAATCAAGATATTCAATAAATGATCATTCAATATTCTGGCATCACTGCTTATGTATGTATGCAAGCCAATTTCGGTCTCGTAATTTATATTCGTTTTTAACGTTAACTTGGAAGTGTAAAATCGTAGTTTTGATTTAATCGTCCGTCTGTGTATTCTCTGAAGAAAATTAGTGGACTTTCATGTGCTAGTGTGACGTGCATTAGTGATTAATTCCTATTTGACGAGTGATTTGTTTTGCTCGTTCTGGTTCTGCCATTCACCAAACGCTTACTGCCCATCGCGCCGAATTATTTTTCACCTGAAGTGACATCTACCAGCATTCATCGCAAACTGGTGCTAAGCGTTCCTTATCCGCTTATTTGTGCTTTCGGGTACCGCTACTGTTCAAAAGTGCTCCAGGAAACGTACCCATAGGCGCTTCGAGATGGCTAAAAATTGTGGAACATGCTCAAAAGCTATCAACGGCATTGACGTGGTAGTGTGCCGTGGTTACTGTGGAGGATTTTTTCATTTGAATGAATGCTCTGGGGTAACAAGAGCGATGCAATCGTATTTTACATCAAACAGAAAAAACCTTTTCTGGATGTGTGATAACTGCGCCGAATTGTTTGAGAACTCCCATTTCAGAGTAATCTCAAATCAAGCTGATGAGAAATCTCCTCTTACCTCGCTTGCATCGGCTATTACTGAGCTGCGTACAGAAATTAAACAACTGCATGCAAAGCCAGTAGCCTATCCATCTCCAGCAGACACACCGCGCTGGCCTACTTTTGATCAAAGAAGAGGTACCAAGCGTTCCCGTATAATCGAAACAAATGTGCGCGCCCAGGATAGCTGTCGTGTCGGTAGTTAAAAGGCAGAAGAGAACGTTGTATCAGTCGCGATATGTAAATCTGAAGCAGATAATAGATTTTGGCTATATCTGTCTAAAATTCGCCCAGACGTCACAACGGAAGCTGTATGTGAAATGACGAAAGCTAATCTTAATATGGAAAACGATCCGATAGTGGTTAAATTAGTACCGAAAGGAAAACAAATCGAATCACTTTCTTTCGTTTCCTTTAAAATTGGCCTGGACCCGTTACTCAAACGAAAGGCACTTGACCCTGAAACTTGGCCTGAAGGACTGCTGTTCCGAGAATTCGTCGACTATGGTGCCTTAAAATTTCGATCCACGCTGAATATGAACACGAGAATGACTCCGTTGCTACAACCTCAAACGCCGGTATCTTCAGTGACCCCTGTTATGGACCTGAGCTAACCTTCATCAACCCAGGACGCAAAAATATTAGAACTGTGGAAGCCCCGTATTCCCCCAACACAGTCCCGTTTTTCCTGCCTACGCTCATCAGTCGTCCTGTTCCTGTGTTTGGGTGCGAAGAAGGGGTCTTCCAAACCTTTTCAATTGGCAAGTACACATGCGATGTGAACAAAACTCTTCCGGTAAAGTCATCCAATTCTAGCAACACGTCACCAAACTACATCTGTTCGATATCACGCCATCAAAAATATTTTCCAATCATGAATAATCAACCATCATCGTCCATCGAGCTTTCAACACACACCGAGTCACCGGGATGCACGCCTGCCAGTCTCAAGGGAGCCCCTAATCCTCTCGTCACAGTCGAGCCACTCCTGCCATCGTTCAGCAGCCATCCCGGTCCTGTGTACGAATTTGGAGGGGGGGTCTTCCGACCCGCAATTGCAGGCAAGTATACGTGCAATAAGAATTTCAACCTTCCGGTAAATTCCGTCGATTCTAGCAACGCAATGTCCATCGCAAGCCCACTATCATCATCCTCATCAACAATCCTATCGTGTTCATCACTCGCCGAGCCACCGGGATGCACGCCTGCCAGTCTCAAGGAAGCCCCTAATCCTCTCGTCACAGTCGAGCCACTCCTGCCAGCGTTCAGCAGCCATCCCGGTCCTGTGTACGAGTTTGGAGAGGGGGTCTTCCGATCCGCAATTGCAGGCAAGTATACGTGCAATAAGAATTTCAACCTTCCGGTAAATTCCGTCGATTCTAGCAACGCAATGTCCATCGCAAGCCTACCAACGTCATCATCTTCATCAACAATCCTAACCTATTCATCACTCGCCGAGCCACTGGGATGCACGCCTGCAAGTCTAATGGAAGCCCCTAATCCCCTCGTCACAGTCGAGTCACTCCTGCCAGCGTTCTACAGCCATCCCGGTCCTGTGTACGAGAATGGAGAGGGGGTCTTCCAACCCGCTCAAGCAGGCAAGTACTCTCAAGCCTCGACATATGCTCTACCTGATGCGATTGAACATTCCAGTTCTTTAGGCCGCCAGGAATGCTACCTCCACAAGCCGTTCAGTCACCTAACGCAGATGCTATTGAAATCATTGAAAATTCAAACGTTATGGTAGGGAACGGTGCTGATCGCCTTCTCTCCATCTACTATCAGAATGTTAGAGGCTTACGAACTAAAATAGTTCAACTGCGCTTGCTGCTCAGTAGCTGTGACTATGATGTTTTAATATTCACAGAGACATGGTTGCGTGCGGATATCGAAAGCAGTGAAATTTCAACTGACTACACTCTTTTCCGATGTGATCGCAATGAACGTACTAGTCATCATTCACGCGGTGCTCATCGCAGTCAAGAACAGGTTGAACTGCGATTCAATCGAAATGACAAACTACGAGATACTCGAACAAATTGTTGTTTGTATCAGGTTTCAAAAACATTCCCTCTATATTGCTGCCATCTATCTTCCACCTCACTCGATCCCCGAGCTGTACGCCAAACATGCTGATGCAATGCAATTTATCGTTGAACAAGCAGAAGCGACTGACATTGTTATGTCGATTGGTGATTTCAATTTACCCAACCTATGCTGGCGGCAGGATGACGACATAAATGGCCTCATTCCAGCGAATGTTACTGCTGAACATGAACAAAGTTTAATTGAAGCTATGTTCGCTGTTGGCTTTCGACAAATCAATAGTCTCGTTAATTCAAATAGTAGACTTCTTGATTTAGCTTTCATCAATCTTCCTGAACGCGTAGACTTGACTGCTCCTTCTTCACCGTTGTTGCCGATGGACATCCATCATGCACCGTTTATCCTCTTGCTCTGTGAGAACGACGAACTTCCGAACCTAGCGGACGACGAAAATGACGAAGTCAAGTTCAATTTCGAAGTATGTGATTTTGAGCTCTTGAATTACATTTTTGGAAGCACAGATTGGAACGCTTTGCTTGGAAATACGAACCTTGAAGCGATGTTATCAGCCTTTTACCAAAAACTGAACAGTGTATTCGGTGAACACGTGCCAAAGACAAGACGTAGGACGAGATCGAATTTTAATAAACTCTGGTAGTCTCCCGAGCTACGAAACCAACGTAACAACCTTAGAAAAGCACGGAAACGCTTCTTTCAATCAAGGGACGATCGCGACAGAAGTCATCTTCAAGAAATCGAGATACGGTATAAAACGCTACTTTTATCCACCTACGAGAGCTACATTTCTGCAGCACAGTCAAGTCTTAAGCAAAACCCGTCTCGATTTTGGGACTTCGTGAAAAATCTTCAATCTAGTAATCGCATTCCTCCGAGCGTAACATAAAACGGAATTGAAGCTCACAACACTTCGGAAGCCGCTGATCTATTTGCAGAGTTCTTTGAAAGTGTATTCAGCAAAGTATCGCCTGTGCAGCGTTCGAATATTTTTGCACACTTGCGAGAGCATGATTTTTCACTTCCTGATTTGCAATTTTCACCGGATGAAGTCCTAGAAGCTCTACGCGATCTGGATATAAAAAAGGGCCCGGAACCGATGGTATTCCTCCCCTGGTATTAAGGAATTGCGCTGCTGCATTGTATATTCCAATAACATGCATTTTCAATTGTCCCCTTCGTGAAAGGACATTTCCGGCTGCATGGAAAATGGCCTACATTGTTCCGGTTTACAAATCCGGGAGCCGTAATCATGTTTCTAATTATCGGGGTATATCCATACTATGCTGTCTTTCGAAAATTCTGGAGAAGTTGATTCACAAAACTCTGAGCAACACACTGACATCGATCATCTTCGAAAGTCAACATGGATTCATGAAAAATCGTTCAACGACAACGTACCTAATGAGCTATGCATCGACGTTGTTTCGGGAAGTGGAACCAAGGCAACAGGATGACTCTATTTACGTAGACTTTGCCAAAGCATTCGACACGGTCCCGCATATTGTGGTGATCGAGAAGTTCAAGCGCTTGGGCTTTCCACGATGGCTCACCGAGTGGCTCTACTCATATCTAACGAACCGATACGCCTTTGTGATGGTCAACTCAACGAGAACGCGTTCAACGTTCAACATTACGTCCGGAGTTCCACAAGGAAGTGTCTTGGGGCCACTTATATTCAACGTCTTCATAAACGACTTGTATTCGTTGCTCTCTTCATACAATCTGTCGTTCGCGGATGATCTGAAATTCTACCGCACCATATCATCTCCTCAGGACTGCATCGCCCTCCATCGACATCATGCTCATCTGGTACGACAACAACGGCATGCGCGTGAATAGCGGGAAATGTAAAATAATTTCGTTTACTCGCTGCAACACCTCTTACCAGCATCGGTACTTCATCGGGGCGGAGGAGCTAGTCCGCGTTAATTAAATTTGCGACCTTGGTGTTACGATAGATTTCAAGGTGAGATTTAACGAGCACATCGGGCTGACTACCGCCAAAGCTTTCTCCGTTCTAGGAATGATTCGAAGGCACACCAACTCTTTCACACATGTTTACGCCTTAAAAACGCTGTACTGTTCTTTGGTGCGGAGCATCTTAGAATATGCCTCTTCTGTCTGGTGTCCATCTCAGGTTACGCAGATACTTTCAATAGAACGAGTGCAGAAAAAATTCCTGAGGTTTGTGCTGAGTAGGCTACCGTGGAACGATGCAAGGAATTTGCCGAGCTACCATGAACGATGCCAGCTGATAAGATTGGAATCTTTGTCAGCCAGACGTACCAATCAGCAACGTCTGTTCATATTCGACCTGATCAAAGGGGGAATAGATTGCCCTGCACTGCTGGAGCTGCTGAGTTTCAATGCTCCTTCTAGAAGATTTCGGAACGCTGTTCTTCTGTATATACCAAATCATCGGACTAACTATGGTTATAACAGCTCCTTGAGTTCTTGCTTGCGAGCATTCAACGATGTTGGAGACAAATTTGATTTTGACGTGACGAAGAACATATTTTTAAATAGAATAAGAAATTGATTTTACTTTTTTTTATATACTAAATTCAGTCTGTACGATATATCGAAGACGGTGTAAAATAAATAAACAAATAAATAAAATATAATATAGGTATGTGAATATCGGAACATTCACAACTAATTGACGCTTTACGTTGCACGGTGTGCTGAAACACACATATTATCGAACTTGCATGAACCTCCGATCTTTTTTCACTAAAAGTTAGCCTTGATAGTCAAAGAAAGCTTGCGGAATATTAAAAAATCTTTCATCGGCAAAAAATTGAAAAAAGTCAATTTTTGTATTTTTACCCTTCTCCCATATATGAGTTCATAGGAGAATATTAGAGTTACGCTAATATAATGACTTTTAACGGCTTAATGACCAATTTGACATACCTTTAACATGAATGAATTCTTAGATGTTTTAAATTAAGCATCATTACCTACATACACTCACACAATAAGGCCAGCCCATGGTGGAATGCCGTATTTTATATTCCATTCCTCCAGAAAAGCTCATACGAACGCTTTGTATTCTTCTTTCTGAATCCAATCAGTAATATTTACGTATGCGGCATAGTTTTCTAATCAGAATTGGAATTCCCAGAAATAGATATACATGGCAGTATAGGCTGTATTCATGTGCTTTTACGCGCAGAAGTCTTGAAAGAGGGTTCACTATAACATGATTAACAGTAAATGGCTTATATAGCCTTAAAGTGGTCTCAAGCTCATCGTGATACAAGTTTTGTGCAGTCACTAATCTACTCATATGCAATGCGCACATTATATTTGGGGCTTAAAGTGCATGATTTTGAATAAAAGGGCTGGATTACTTCGGATCGACATTATGTCATCACTCCAATTATTTGTCATAGGATGAATAATAAATGTGACGAAGATAACAAATCGATCCAACGTAATCCAGCACATTTATTCACGACTTCGCACTTATGGAGGGCACATTTTGCGAAATAGACATAACAATTTCAATAACCAACATGGACATATAAATTTTAGTATCGCAAAACGAGGTATCTTTGATAATGCGGGATCCGCAACGTACTAAACAAAATAACAAAAATTGTGTTATTTAGTTAAGCAAAACGAATGCGAAACTAAGGAGTATCAGTGTAACACTTCACCTCTGAGCTGTTTTCGTGCCAATCGAGAGTATTTGAAGCTTTATATTCGAATATTAAGAAATTATGAGATTTTAGTACTTTAAAAACGCTGTTTGTTTTACTATCACTATTTCATGAAATTATAATGAGTTCGGTACGTATGCTTGATGGCCTAGCTAAATTAGAACATGAATCTGGTATCGAACCTCATAGCGAAAAACAGTTTTACAATTTAGAATCATTTTTGTAATCAAAGTCACAAATTCCCATATAACATTAAAAGCCTAGAGGTATGCAACGCCTCATGTACTTTACGGGATTCATTCGATTTATACTCATTCATGTTCCAAAAACGATTAATTTATGGTGAATTCAATGTCGAAACATGATTATCGATAGATATCTATTCAGAGATATAATTTTATACCTATTATTATCAACTTATAATGGTATTTGTCATGTTTGTTTTGCCTGAAAACACTTTTAAAGGTGTTTTTGTTCAATAAATTATGTACTTTAATTGATAAAATCTAATCCAGTTTCTCTATTAAGATTCTCCAATCCAATTCAAACTGTGATGATGTCAAACAATTGTTTGTTGTGGATTTTCATGCGCTTATCTACTCATTACCAATGTTACCCCATTACCAAAAACTGACTTTCGATTATATGAAAAACTATAGATTCATTGAGATCGAACCGTTATGCAATCTTTCATGTGCAATCGATAACTAACAAACCAGTGCTTGTTTTACAAATAAAAAATAAAATATGTAGATGTTCTCTCAAAAACTATCAAAGTTACCCCGTTTTATGGTATGTATTTAGTTTGAAGTACGTGAATGTAACTAAGGATACGTTAATGATGTGATGTTTTAGCAAACGCACCCAACCAGCGGCTGTAAGATTTCAATATAAATCTGCATGACAACTTTACAAATATTATAGAATATTGTTATTCATACAAGAAATACAAGACTATCCTTAATTGTTTTATGTTCGCATCTTACATTTTCTGTATAAACCCTGTATATGTAACGATATTTTACAATATTTGTATGCGTTCTAGTTTTGGATGTGAATACGCCGTATTCAGGTTTGCGTAAAATCTTCCTCCATCTTTCAATCAAAACAAATGTGAATAACAAGACCAGCTAGAGTGAACATACCATACAAAATTGAAATAGTACATTGCCCTATATAATTGTATGGCTGTTTGTTTTAATTGTTGCATGTAATTATACAATTGTCTGTTATCCTAAAAAAGCTTCATGTTCAATAACGAACTCCAATGATTTCAATTATTCAGTAGAATAGGAAACGTTGATTGAAATGTGATAAGTTGTAGTATGTTTACCTTAACAAATTTATGTAAAAATGCGATGTCGTTAATAAACGGCATACCACCATGGGCTGGTCACATTGTGTGAATGTAGGTAGATAATATGCTCAATTTGAAACGTCTTGTAATCGATTCGTGTTCAAGCTATATCAAATAAGTCTTTGAGCTATTGCAATGCATCAAAATTAGTGTAACTCTAATATTCTCCTATGAACTCACATATGAGAGAAGGGTAAAAATACAAAAATCGACTTTTTTCAATTTTTTGCCGATGAAAGATTTGTTAATATCCCGCAAGCTATTTTGGCTATCAAGGCTAACTTTTAGTGAAAAAAGATCGGAGGTTCATGCAAGTTCGATAATATGTGTGTTCCAGCACACCGTGCGTTGTATGGTGGATCCTTACAGTTGTGACGGCCGAGAGAAATGATGAACACAACAACTAATCGACGAATTCAATTTATTAATCATCATCATCATTTATTGGTATAACATTTTTTTTTAATTCTCGCATAACCTGTGATCTTGCCCTAAAAGCCATTGGTAACCGAGTGTGTAGCTTGTTGTTACCGAGCAAACGAATGGATTTACACGTTATTCACGCAGTTAAAAAATTTGAACCTGTGCGAGCTGAAAATTGAACGTGAAATGAAAACTGTCGTCATGGTAGCTACATGACATATTTAAATGCGGAAGTTTTGCAAAGATGTTTGGAAAAAATTATAATTCCATATGAGCCTAATACGTTTGACTTTTACTGTGCGCTCTGTTTTCAAATTGCCCGTAAGAGAGAGCGAGACAGCACCAACACACGGCGCACAGTTTTTACAAGTGCGGAGTGAACTGCGCAATTGCATAAAATCGGGTAGGTGTCTTCGGGAGACTTATTCTTCGCAAATCACAGCATAAGTGCTCCGAAGACACCAACATGATTCGATGTAATCCCGCACCTTCAATCAAAATTTTGCACTTATGAGACCGCACTTCGTAGACCAGTGGTGAAAGAAATACACAATACAAAGGCTCATATTTGTAATGATATGAATTCAATGTGTTCAGATGTATTTTTTTCTGGTTTTCAGTGCTGGGAATGGTAATAGTAGTAGTCTTGAATTTCGCGAAAATCACGTGGCTCTTCCCAGTACACACGGGTAGAAATCAGAATCCAAAAACAAGAATATGACTCATGATATCATGATTCCAGCGTGTTTTCGTCTTATGAAAATACACCATGATTTGGACTCATGATATCATGAGTCAGATTGCCGTAACGCAACACACGCGTTAGGTTTTTGTAGCTGATTGCTCGGAATCATGATTCAAATGCCAAAAATTCTGAGTCGCGCATCCGTTTATGATCGACAAAATAACAAAAAAAAGTTATAAAAGCATACATTGAGATTCGAGCCAAGAACCTTCCGATTGTAAGCCACGTACTCTAACACTCAACCGCTTCGTCATCTTGAATTAAGAGTGATCGATACGAATGAGATGAAGCAAAGTGCGCCGCTTAGTGTTTTCACACTGGATGTTACGCTTATGAGGAATCATGATTATGACTCCAGGAACCATGATTTGTGATCCTGATATTATGACCTAACCAATTCTCGATTACTTTTTCAAATAGACGTAAGTAACTTTCATACAGTTTTGAGAAAATTAATTTAGAAGAATCACAACCTGTCTTCTAAATCTGTATTAAAATGAATCCACTTTTTAACTTTTTTTTTACCGTGTACATCGCCTAAATTTTGCATGCATTCAGCTCGCGTTGAAATACTAGATAGTTCCTATTGTTTCCCACAAAAATTGTATGACAAAATGATAAGTCGTTTCATTCAGTTACTTTCGACGTTTTTCTACCAGTGTAAAATCGACTCAAGTAGTGTTTTGTTTTGATTCGTGGTTAAGTCACTTTGTCTCTCTATACAGCGGGGTGACGAAAGTAGTGGTTAGGTTGCGAAAGTTGAAAATCTTACTTTCGTCGTTTTGTAAATCCGGAAATTAAACGTTCTAAGAGTGAAAAATGAGTTGGTTCAGAGCGAAACGTGTAGAATTTCGTCTGCGAAACACGTAGGATTGATAAAGTAAGTTTGTATACTCTTTTGACTTGAGTCTGTATGAATAATTTTTCGAGAATTTATGAATTTCATGATTTGTAAATCATGGTGTGGGGATCAGATTTTTATCCGTGCAGTAGTTCAAAAACGTGAATCTCATCAAGTAGCCTATGTTTGGTGAATTAATTTACTAAATACTTAGTGTCATTGAAGTCTCTAAATGCGGGAAACAGAACATTTTTCTTAGTAATATCATAGAACAACATAGTAATTTTGGGTTGCGCTTAGCAACGGGTGTTTTGCAATTTTCAAGGCTTTTGCCTACAGCAGCGATGGGCGTGAGTTTCACTGGCTTCGCTGACTGTGATTGATTGTTTGGCTACTGTAGAGTGAATTTCAGATTTTTGCCCAACCCTGCTGGTCTTCAACTTCATTGTGCATTTTGAAGTGAATGGGCCGTTCATGAGCAGGCGCAGAATCTTGCATGAGAGTTTAATGCTTACTAGGTTCTCGTGCATAATTAGAACGCGTTCAGTTCACCTTTGACTCGCGTTCGGTTCAAAATGCATCACTGACCAGGAGTCTGATAATTTCAACCTACCGAAAATAATTCCACGTTTGCATTGTATACAACAAGCGTGCTTTTCCGACGGTGCGTTTACTTGGTATACGATGTTATAATTACCACGGTACACAGTGGTACCGCCCATAGGTTAGAAATAAAAAAAAAATAATTATCTTGTTTTTCACTCTCTTACCTTTTCATGGATCAATTATGATCTCAAGAATGTAAAAAACATAAATTGAATAAGTAGACGTTTTTCAATAATATTCATAGTATGGCCATGAAATATGGAGTATATTTTTCATGTTTCAAAAATACAGGTATGTTCCGTTTTTATCAACACGATCGGCAATTTTCAGTTGACAAAAACTGAACCGTGACAAAAACGGAATAATTTACTTAGACAAAATATTTTACAAATTTGAAAAGAAAATTGCAGTTTGGTCAGGATAATATACATTTTCATCATATTAATGCACATCATTGATGTTCAGGAGCTGTGATGAGCATTTAGATTGTCCATTCTTCTAGGCTTGTAATGAAAGTTGATTGCAGACTCCTATCAATCAATATGATTAAATATGATTAATAAGTAATAAATCAGTAATAAATCATAATTAGTTTTAGTGTTCCTGGTTAGAATTTTAATAAATGTAACATAGAATATTAAAACGATAATCACATAAATGTCATAAAACGTGCGTCATATTTAAAAAAATAACTACTAGGAAGTGGGTCAAGCTGATCATTGTTCTTTTTTTCAAGAAAGATTAGACAACAAACAACATCTTTTGACGAATTCCATCCAGAATAGGTCGAAAAAATAAAAATCGTGCTCGATAGTCTTCGATTTGGATTAAATTTTGCACATGTTTTTGGTATGGCAGAATAAGTGTTTTCCATAGAAAAATTGATCATTTTGACTCAAGTGTAACTTTTGAAAATGGCCTATACATTTTTGCCAACAACTTATTTGAAAAATTTTAACTCCGAAACTGTTGATTTTAGAGAAAAATGTTCTATAAAGAAGTTGTAGTGAACCGTTTGGACTGTAAGAAAAAAATATAAGCTTAAAAATATCTTATTTATTTTCATAGAAAAATCAAAAATAAAACTTGAATTTTAAATTACACAAAAACCTCATTATTAATATTTTTTAAATTTTCACCATAGAATTTTGATAGTAAAAAGATGTTTGGGACAAAGTTTCATGATGGAGAAATTTTTAATAAAAAAGTTTTTCTAAGAACAACTTTTAGTCGATTTTCAAAATTTTGATTTTTTGCCAAAATAAATACGTTTTGATAATACAGTAAGCATCTTGAAATTATTCTAAGCCATAATGATTATATGAATAGTTTCTCTAGAAGTAGCCATTTTCGAATTATATCGAGTTTAATGCAAAAAATATTGTTTAAATATTAAAATAGGCCATTTTTATTAGTTATTCGTGATTCTCCATCAATGAAAATAAGTAAGTGGAAAGAAATATGGTCTTAACTCTCTAAAACGTATTATTATTAATGGAGAAACGCGAATATCTTATGAAAATGACCTATTTTAATATTTAAACAATATTTTTGCATTAAACTCGAAATAATTCGAAAATGGCTACTGCTAGAGAAATTATTCATATAATCATTATGGCTTAGAATCATTTCAAGATGCTTACTGTATCATCAGAACGTATCTATATTGACAAAAAATCAAAATTTTGAAAATCGACCAAAAGTTGTTCTTAGAAAAACTTTTTTATTAAAAATTTCTCCATCATGAAACTTTGTCCCAAACATCTTTTTACTATCAAGATTCTATTATGAAAATTTAAAAAATATTAAAAATGGGGTTTTTGTGTAATTTAAAATTCAAGTTTTATTTTTGATTTTTCTATGAAAATAAATAAAATATTTTTTTAGTGTATATTTTTTTCTTATAGTCCAAACGGGTCACTACAACTTCTTTATAGAACATTTTTCTCTAAAATCAACAGTTTCGGAGTTGGAATTTTTCAAATAAGTTGCATGTAATAATTTATAGGCCGTTTTCAAAAGTTACACTTGAATCAAAATGATCAATTCTCGAAAACTTATTCTAACAGACTCAAGTCAAAAAAGTATAAAAACTTACTTTATCGATTCTACGTGTTTCGCAGACAAAATTCTACACGTTGCGCTCTGAACCAACTCGATTTTTCACTTTTAAAACGTTTAATTTCCGGATTTACAAAACGACGAAAGTAAGATTCTCAACTTTCGCAACCTAACCACTACTTTCGCCGCCCCGCTGTATGGAGAGACAAAGTGACTTAACCACGAATCAAAACAAAACACTACTTGAGCCGATTTTACACTGGTAGAAAAACGTCGAAAGTAACTGAATAAATCGGCTTATCATTTTGTAATATTTTTTTTGTGGAAAATAACAGGAACTCCCTAGTTTTTGAACGCGAGCTTAATGTATGCAAAATTTAAGCGATGTTCACGGCGAAAAAATGTTAAAAAGTTGATTAATTTTAAAACAGTTTTTAAAGACAGGTTGTGATTCTTCTGAATTAATTTTCTCAAAACCATATGAAAGTTACTTACGTCGATTTGAAAAAGTAATCGAGAATTTTTCTATGGAAAACACTTGTTCTGCCATACCAAAAACATGTGCAAAATTTAATCCAAATCGAAGATGGTCGAGTTCTGTGACTGACCGATTTGACATGGAATCCGTCTTTTTCTACTGTTCATTCTTATTTTTCTGCTTTTTCTTCTTCTTCTTTATAGCATTACATCCCATATGAGAAATAGACTTCTTCTATATAATTATATCTTTATAATCACTTCCGTAGTTATCAACTGAGAGCTTTATTACCAATTAAGTGGCGATTTAGTGTGGAGTTGCAAAATTTTCGCAAACTGAAATGAATATTTGCGGTTTCCTGTGCATTGAATTCCCACAATCTTATCAGTAAAATGATTGTGATTAGAGTGTCCATCCCGGGACAAAAATTCCAGGGATTGGACGAATTTTGGGATTTCCCGTTTCCCGGGATATACGATCTGACGTCCCGGGAATTCCAGGATTCCAGAAATAAACAGAAATGTTGATGAAAACCACTTAAGTTAATTGCGAAACAATGGAATTTTTCTTCACACTCAAGCTTTATTTGATAATATAGGAAAGCACCATTAAAGAAAGTAAATAGATTGAGTATTAATATCAAGAAAAGACCAAATTACTAAAAAAAGGCAAAAATATTTTTATTTGTCTAGCTGTAAAGGTTTGATTTTCTATTTCTATAAAACCGTTTCGATAATCCTAGGCTAATAAAGCTAATGTGAAAGTTCAAATTGACATCTGTCAATAATATTCAGTAATTAATTCTTAGCATGTTCTACTGCAATTTATAACCAATGATCTTAAAAGTTTTGCTTTGTTCTTCAATGTTTTGATGTGTTTTTTATGTTTCCGAAATTATTTAATATTATGACTCAAATTTTCACCGCATATATTCATTCAATTCTCTATAATATAGAATTGAAAAAAATCACCAGCAAAGCTGTAATTAATCAAAGTTAGCTTTTACTTTTGTTCTTAATTACTTCATCAGAATAAAAAAGTCATATATAAAGTACAATATGTTGTAATTAACTTATCTAAGAAAAAAAACTAAAGTTCTAGTTTTTCGTCGAGTAAAAATAATATTAAATACTAGTGGTCCCAACAAACTTCGTTTTGCCATTAAGTTGGCTGCTAAAAAATGACATATAATGTCCCATACACAGATTAGTTTTCAGTTGTTTTTCCAGTTATTCCAGACAATTTTCCAAATCGTTTCCTTCACTCAAACACGTCGCAACACTCGATGAATGCAACAGTGAAATAATCATGTAAATCTATTAGCCCGTTAAGCCATTTCGTGACAAACAAACACCATTCCATTTTTATTTATTTAGAAGTTCATTAAAAGTACAAGCATCACCAAATTAAAACTTTTTGGTAAAAAAAAATATTTTGTAAAGTTTTACGAATAAGCGTATGGCCGTATGGCTGTTGATATAAGATTCCTAATTAACCTTTTAGTCTTCATGTGGGGTGGGGGTTCATGTCTGCACAAAGATCAAGATCTCAGCAAATTTGGGATGTCAACGTGCGTGACGTGGGAACGTCCAATATCAACAGTTTATCAAATTGTCAGCCATTTCAGCCTCTTCCTCGATGCCAACTTATTATATGGAGATTCCAAAAATTTCTATAGATTTCTTTGTTTTGCTGGACCTCTTCCTTTTCTCGTTTGGAATAGGATCTACCTAATCAATAGCTGTTTGCTAAAATTTGTGCAATGCTTTTAAGAGATAGAAGATAATGTCCTAAATATGACGGGGTCGACAGTCCTATCAAATATAAATTAAATTTGATCATGTCTTTTGCAGCTGCCCAAACATTCTTGAGTTCATTCCGAAGAGCATCCTTTATAAAGAAGAACTGAACATATATGGGATCCTCTATTAACTTGTAAGGGGTTATGGGGGGTTTGAGATATCTTACATGCACCATATACAAAATCATACCATAGAGGGAGGGGGTCGATAAACCGCCAAAATTGTCTTACGTAATTAATGGCCAGCCCCTATGTCTAACAAATTTACATAGAAAAATTGTTGATGCCGTGTTATATAAGAAAAATGAGAGTTCTTTGCAACTCTTTTAAGTACGTATTCAACTAATCACAAATTCCAGTTGTTGCTAGGACGTGGTCAGAGCAACTCTCGATTTTTGTAGAATGGGTCAGTCTTGTCTAACCGTCCATGCTAAGTTTGAAAACTCCAATTGATAAGTGAATATGGAGTCAAACCTTATTGAATCGTCGTGCTTGACACCTACCATATATCGTAGGTGCTCAACATTAACATAATGTCGAAATTTCAACTCTGAGATTATTGAAAAGCATTTTAATTGCTGCAAAATAAGTACCGGGTACCCCCGTTGGTTTGACCACATTTAATCTGAACACTTTTTAATTTGTACCCCGCTAATTTGCACATCGTTCAGATTAAAAATGGTTCAAACGTCATTCAGCTCATGGAACGAAGTAAAGTGAAATGGAATGCTGTGAAACGGAACGCAGAATCAAAACAAACAGCCAAAAGGGTAACCAGAAGTACGATTTTCTGTTGATCGTAGGGTGACTAGAAGTTCAAATTAAAAATGAACCCCGATGGTTTGCATGAGGTAGCGTTCAAATTAGCGGGGGTGTACGGTATTTAGTTTATATTCTAAACAATTTGAAAATTAAAAAATAAATAATAATTGTGTGTTGATAAAAACGGAATATTCTTTTTTTAATTTCTTTATTAGTATCATTGCAAACATTACTTTCATTTCTTATATCTAGGTGTTCTGTGTTATTAGAAAACACTATCATCCTAATTTGGTAAAACAAATTAAACATTTTATTAACATTTTGTTAACAACATATTACATTTCATTTGCCGTAGCAGTTCAGATTTTTTTTACAGGTGAGTTGAGTTCACCTGCTTATAAGAAAAAAAAACACGTTTTTAATTTACTTAACCTAACTTAACCTAAACATATAACGCATTAATCGTGGCAATAGAAGATTGCAACGATTTGTGCCTGAAATTATTATTATTTTATTTGACATTTGTTCCAATGTTCAACATTGGATATTCTATGTAACTCATTGGTACTATACCAGGGAGGAAGCCTCAGAATCATTTTCAAAATTTTATTTTGAATTCTCTGCAGAGCTTTTTCCCTGGTACTACAAAAGCTAGTCCATATTGGTACAGCATACAACATGGCTGGCCTGAAAATTTGTTTGAATATCAAAAGCTTGTTCTTAACACAAAGTTTTGATTTTCTATTAATAAGGGGATAGAGACATTTTACATGTTTATTACATTTGGCTTGAATGCCCTCAATGTGATTTTAGAAAGTTAAATTCTTATCTAGCATGAGCCCTAGATACTTAACTTCATCTGACCAATTTATTGGAACCCCTCTCATCGTGACAACATGTCTACTTGAAGGTTTCAAATAAAGAGCTTTGGGTTTATGTGGGAATATTATTAGTTGAGTTTTGGAAGCATTAGAAGAAATCTTCCATTTTTGCAAGTATGAAGAAAAAATATCCAAACTTTTTTGCAATCGACTGGACTACAGATGACACGCAGCCTTCGTCCTTTGGCGGAGAGGCCTGTGTCATCCGCAAACAAAGATTTTTGATATCCCTGAGGTAACTCAGGCAAGTCAGGTGTGAAAATATTGTATAATATTGGTCCCAAAATGCTGCCTTGAGGAACACCAGCTCTTACAGGAAGTCTTTCAGATTTGGAGTTCTGATAATTAACCTGAAGTGTACGATTTGACATAACTTTGAATTATTCTAACATTGTATGTTGGAAAATTAAAGTTTATTAATTTTACGATCAAATCTTCATGCCAAACACTGTCGAATGCTTTTTCTATGTCTAGAAGAGCAAGACCAGTAGAATAGCCTTCAGATTTGTTGAAACGGATCAAATTTGTTACACGTAAGAGTTGATGAGTGGTCGAATGTCCATGGCGGAATAAGAACTGTTCATTGGCAAAAATTGAATTTTCGTTGATGTGGGCCATCATTCTGTTCAAAATGACCTTTTCAAAAAGTTTACTGATGGAGGAAAGCAAACTGATTGGACGATAGCTAGAAGCTTCTGTAGGATTTTTGTCTGGTTTTAAAATTGGAATAACCTTAGCATTTTTCCATTTGTCAGGAAAATATGCTAACTGAAAACATTTGTTGAATATATCAACTAAAAATGATAAACTACTTTCTGGAAGTTTCTTGAGTAGGATGTATCATCGCCAGGATATTTCATATATGTGATTTTTTAAATAATAGTTCTCACCTCTTCCAAATCAGTCTCACAGGCATTTTCGAAAACGATTGATTGAGAATATTTTCAAAGTCCTGAAACTTTTGCACGATTTGCATCATACTGAGGGGTGAACCCAAACTTTTGCACGATGACTTGACTGACTGTTTCATTGATTTTGAATACTTTCCAGATTTTTCCGCCAAAATTGCGTGGGGTCTCTTAAAAGAATATAAGATTACGATTCTAATGACATTTTGATTTAAAATTTTGGTCGACCCAATGCTGAGGAAATTAGATATGATTTTTCAGTGTGTTTTTGAAAAATATCACAACTTTAAGTAAAAATTTAGTATACAAAATTAAAAAAATGTTTTTGGAAAAATACATACGAAGTAAGAACAACTCTTTGCCCAAACTTATGCACGGGAGTGTAATTTTCATAGCAGGATCGCGAGTGCGTTGAAATTGCCTTCTCCTCACGTTTTTAAGACGGATCAAGAGTTTAAGATCATCATCTATAATCACGGATTCAAATTTTACTTAACATTTTGGAATTGCAATGCTTCTGGTTTCAACAATGGAACTTGTTAAAGTTTCAAGAGCATTGTCAATGTCAAGCTTTGTTTGTAAAGGAATATTAACATTAAGATTAGAATCAATAAATGTTTCATATATATTCCAGTCGGCTCGAAAATAATTGAAAGTGGAGCTGATAGGTTTGAGAATCGCTTCATGGGATATTTGAAATGTAACAGAGACATGATTGTGGCGTCTCACTGTGGCTTATTAAGGTGGCGCCATTTGGAGCGTGAGCAACTTATTGTGCATCCCGATAAAATTCAGAAAAAGAACTTCGCTCATTTTCCTCTTCTTTATCAACGAACTTAAGGTAACACACGATAGACTCATCGTGGCATCAATGAACAATCTATGTTCAAACTATCGTTGAAAAGAAAATATTTCTGGTGTATATCATATCGATCATTCGGTGATCTATCCGGATCATATGCTTGCTAACAACAGGCATGTTGATACACTTTCAGTTCATCTATGTCTGGTAGAACCGATATCACATCCCCAAAACTACAAAATCGATCATCATTTATGGATAGCAAACAGTTGCACCTTAAGCACCGCCAACACATTTTCAATCGGAAGGATTTTGGCGCGCTCGAACTGACAAATCCTCCGTTGTGGTGAAACTTCTTCCGTCGACGTGATGTTGGACAGTTTTCTAAAACAGTCGAGATAAAAGCCGAGCCGGCAGAGCAATGAAAGTTAGTTCGTTCAAAACTTCGCTTCGGAAGTCCAACCGGCGAACTCCAGGTTGGTGCTGCGAAGTCAATACAAGCACGTGCTTTCCTTACAATGGTCCGAAGTGAAAAGAGGCAGAGTCTACTTCGTGAACATGCATCTAATCTACCCCAAAGAGCTTCTAGTCGTATCGAAGATCATAAAGGGGAGAGAGAATAGGAGTAAGTTATTTTTGTTCTCTCGTACAATATCGTTTATACCAGAAACAACGTTCACAGATCAAACGATGATAGCGGGAATGAACCCTCAGTCATTTCGGGTATTTAGATAGGGTGACCAGTATCCCACAATGATCAGAATTAAAATCAGCATGAGTAACTAATTGGCTACAAAGATGACTAGAATCAGTTAAGATCAAGTCAATCGTATATGGATTTCTAGAAGAGGAAAAACATGTAGGGCTACCAGGGTATTGAATTGAGAAATATCCTGAAGAGCACTCATCAAATAAAATTCTGTCGTAGGAATTACTTTGATAATTATTCCATGACCGATGTTTGGCATTAAAGTCACCAATGACAAAAAAATTTGACTTATTGCGAGTCAATTTTCGCAAGTCAGTTTGGAGCAAATTAACTTGATGTCCAGAGCATTGAAAAGGCAAATAGGCAGCTATGAAAGCATATTTACCAAGTTGTGTTTCAACTGAAACACCTAAAGTTTCAAAAACTTTAGTTTCAAATGACGAAAACAGTTGATGTTTTATACGCCTATGAATGATGATTGCAACTCCCCCACATGCCCCATCAAGTCGATCATTACGATAAACAAAAAAGTTAAGATCTCATTTGAGTTTAGATCCAGGTTTCAAATACGTTTCAGTAATAACTGCTATATGCACGTTATTAGCTGTAAGAAAATTAAACAGCTCGTCCTCTTTACCATTCAGAGAACGAGCATTCGAATTTAAAATATTTAAATTATTATTTGGATCCATTAAAAACGTAATCCAATAGCAATTTGATTTATAAATTTTACACTTACTTGGACTGCATCAATCATTAGATTCAATTGTTCAGTTAGAAAATTAAAATCAGAAGCAGACATATCACTTGAAGTGGGTACATTGTCTGATGATTTCCCATTAGAATTTTGGTAGACGAAGAGGCGGAGTAGATGTTACCTGTGGCGGTAGGGTTTTTTTTCCATTTGATTTGAAACAAGTAGAATGGGTACTCATAGTACGAATAGGGGAGGAGTTCAAATTACCTGCTACGATATCGGCAAAGGATTCACCGTGGGTAGATACATTCGAAATTAAAAGATTCGAACGGCTACCCGGCGGATTAAAATTAGTTTGTGAATGAGCATGATTATGATCTTCCTGTTGGGTATGATTCATGATCAAGCGATCGTTAATTGAAAAATGAGTATTGTTCGATAATCTACCAGGCAAATTCCGGAAACGACCGTTATTGTAACGGATATTATCTTTCATCTGCCTGGCACGAGCCTCAACGACTCTTTTGCGTGAAGGACAATCCCAAAATTTTGACTTATGATTAGCCCCGCAATTAGAGCATATGAACTTGGTGGCATCTTCCTTCACTGGACAGACGTCCTTAGCGTGAGAAGAACCTCCGCAAATCATGCATTTAGCATCCATGCGACAATTTTTTGTACCATGACCCCACTTTTGGCACCGACGGGCTTGGGGTGGGGTTCTGGTAATTTCCTCCAGGTTTCTGAAAATGTTCCCATATAACACGTACATCGAACAAAAGTTTTTCTTTTTCTAAAGCTTTAATATTGTTTAGTTCTTTTTTGTTAAAGTGAACTAAATAATATTCTTGCGAAAGCCCTTTCCGAACAATGCCAGATTGGGTTCTCTTTTTCATAATGATTACTTGGACTGGGGAAAATCCAAGTAAATCATTTATTCCATTTTTGATCTCTTCAGGTGACTTATAGTCACTTGAGAGACCTTTCAAGACAACTTTGAACAAACCATCAGTTTTGTCGTCATAAGTGAAAAAATTGTGCTTCTTCTCTTCAAGATGTCTGAGAAGAAGTTCACGACCTTTAAAGTTTCCGGCAAAATGCGACAGTCTCGTTTCTTTGCGATTTGGAAGGAAACCTTGATTCCCCTAATGGAGTTCAAGATCTCCTGCCTAAATCCCCCAAATTCGGAACAACTGACCACGATAGGCGGCACTCTTTGCTTCCTAACTTGAATCGAAGAGCCTGGGCTAGAGGCTGCTTCGATTTGGTGTTCGGAAAATTTGTCTAGAGCATCGAACTGATTGCTCATATCGATACAATTATTCATTTCACCCTTTGTTTATTTGTTTGTTTATTTATACTACATCAACAGGCAAGTAGTAGCCCCAATGATGTCTTAAAATATAAGTATATGCTAACATTAACAACAAGGTACAGTGACGTCAAAAACAATAAGAATTAATTTAAAAACAAATATTAAATAGTCAGGCGATAAAACTTAAACTAAACACATAGACTAATTATCTCGTTCAGCGAAAAACAATGAAAATCTTCGACGGAGCGTCTCTCGGGTAATGTTGAAATCAAACAATGAAGATACTCTGTTGAAAACTCGCTGTAGTCCACTAAGAGCACCGTGAAGTCCATAATTTGTACGAAATAGAGGCAGTCTTAGCATGATGTTGTTGCGAAGCGAGCGTGGTCGGACGTTCAAATTAATTTGTTCCAGAATAGTTCCACAGTCGATGCGTCCCTGCAACACATCCGCAATAGTCAAAGCTCTTATGACATCCCTTCTACAGCGAAGTTCGACCTTAGATAGTAACAGCGCGATGAAGGTGTTCGGTACTTAGTGAACTTCCTTAGAGCCGCTCACTTGACCGACTTCAACTTCCGCAGTTCACTGGTTTGCCAAGGAGGTCGGGAGGCATTGTGGTGTGCTCTTTTCGGAACGTGCCTATCAATGATGTATGACAATACATGTGCAAAAGTTTGCGCAGCTACTTCGATGTCGTTGTGATCAAGAATGCTCTCCCAGTGGATGGTGGCTAACACATCTGCGATGCTACGATGATCAGCTTTCGCGTAATCGTACGACACGGTAGCGGGGCGGTTGTTAAAATCGTGAAAGTAGTTATTATCAACGGTGATGATCAACGGAGGATGATGAGGGACTACTTTCACCAGCTCGCAAGGTGCCGCCTCAATTATTGGAGCTTTATCTTGCAAGCAAACGAAGCAAAGATCCAAACTACGATTGTTTTCGTTGACGATATGGTTGATTTGTGCCAACGTGGCAGTGCTGTAATTATCGAGGAGATTAGCTGCGCAAGCATGCAGTGACGATCGTACAGGATCCGGATAGAGGAAGCCGTTGTCCGAGCGTTTCCACGAAATGCCAGCTAGATTGAAATCACCCAGAATGAAGATGTCGTCAACCGGATTGGCAGTTTCCATTACAGTAAAAACTGAGTCGCAATGTGCTTGTATTAGCTCGTTATCGCGAACTCGGTCAGGAGCGATGTACAAGGCACACAAGAATAAGGTACGATCACCTAGCTCGACGGATACCCAAACTTGTTCCAGGCAACTCCACAGATCCTTTTCAACTGCCTTTGCTTTTAAACCGTGACGAACAGCCATAAGTACTCCACCTCCTGTAGATTTTCTGCTATTGCTAGGATTTCGATCGCAACGGAACACTTCATAATCGATCCCAAGCACCTGACTGGACAGCGTTCGAGAGTCAAGCCACGTTTCGGTTAGAACGATGATATCGTAGCACGTATCCGATACAGCCAAGCGGTAGTCGTCAACACATGAGTTCATCCCGCCAACGTTCTGGTAATACATTAGTATATCTTGGTTGCGCTGCACTGCTGGGACGCCGATATGTCTGGAAGGCATTTGTGCATCAGGCAAAGACTGAGGATTCACAATACTAAAATACTCGCCGTTGTTAGGTTGTTGGAAGACCCTCTCTCCACTTCCGAAAGCAGGGCCGGAACGACTATGATGAACGAAGGCAGCTGGAGGCACGACTGCGTCGGAGGGATTGAGGACTTCCATAGGGCTTTCTAAGGTGCGTTCCGGGTTTCCAGTAAGCGTATCCAAAGTGCCGAAATACGGATCGGCATCAGGGTTCGAAGAAGCAACAACTTGATGTAACAACTTGCCTGACAAAGGAGTCTGGAAGATCTCTGAACCACATCTAGCATCAGGACCAGGACGACTGTGATGAACGCTGGCTGGAAAAGGCACGACTGAGCTAGAGGATCCAGAGACTTCCAAAGTGCAATCTACAGTGCGTCCTGGTAGTACAGTAGATGGATAAATGCGTTTTCCTTGGAGTCTTGGAGGCCTCGGTGTTAGTTGAACATTGCTTGTTTCAAGCTGAGATTGTCTAATGGGGAGTACTCCAATGTCGTTGCTGTTATGCTGGACAGCATTAGAAGGAGTGCTGGAATACGGAGGCTGATCAGGCGAAGAATTGGAACTAATGGATGTGTACTTGCCTGAGAAAGAAGGTTGGGAGACCCTGTCACCAGTCTCGACAACAGGTCCAGAACGACTTCGATGACAGGAACCAGCATGCGCGACTGTGTCGAGTGGATCGAGGGCTCCCTTAAGGCGACAGGCAAAGCGTTCTGGATTACAGGAACTGTTGACACGTTCAATCACGTTGCTCCGATGCGCATTATTCGAAATTACCCGGCTAGATTGACTCCGGTTGAGGGAGTGGAAAACTGTGATGCTCCCAATTCGGGCGACACCATAACTGTCGGCGTATTCAATCGGGGTAACCAAGAGTTTTTTGCACTTAGATCTTCGAACTCGCGGAACAAAATTCCTTTTGGCCACGTGTCAGGGCTCAGTGCAGTCTGACGGAGTTTATGATCAATGCCAATCTTGTAGGAAATGAAGTTTAAGCGGCTAGCGTCAATTCCACGCTTCACGAGTGGAATCGCCTTGACAGGATCTTCACTCTCCAAACAGTCTTTAGCCAACTTTTCTATGTCTTCCGGTTTGACACTCGGATGGACACGAGAAAGATACAGCCAGAACAACTCAACCGGTTCGGAGACAGTAAGTATGCTGGCGGTAGTTGTTGTGCCACCTAGCAGCGGTTTTGAAGCAGTCGGGTTAAAGTTGATCTCTTCATCACGGCGTCTTTTTGAGGGCGGTTGTCGAGAAAACGATCCAGATTCACGCAAGAAGGCGGACGATGGAGTCATACGCTTAGACAACAGAGCAATTTGTTGGCCTTGTTTTGCAAGTTCCTTTCTAATCTCTGCGTGTACAGATTCTTGTTTTTCGGTAATGGATTGGAAGGCCTCACCGAACGAAGAGACGGCAGATTTAAATCTAGCGATTTTCATCAATTTCGCGCACTCGTCGCACATCCAAATCAAATTTGGGCTCTCATGAATGATTTTCACAAACGGTTTGTTAAGCTTCGTAACCGAGCACCTAATATGTACCATTCGTTCACAAAAAGCCATACAAGTAATAAACTCGTCATCGGATTTGACCGGCTTAGCACATTGATCACAAGCATCAGACATGGTTTGGAGTTACTGTCTGTTTGTCTGTGACTTTATTATTCTAGTAAAGTACGGTAGTCCAAAAAGTGCACAGAGAGACCAGTGGCGAAAACAAAGCGAAAGCAAAACAACTATCAACGGCGCGACGTGAGGCGATAATATTATCGAACTTTCCTTGGTTTTAACACAGGATATGTAGAATTTATCAACTTGACGAAGAGCACGGCACGGTATTTTATGGCGGTAAACTAAACGCAGGTAAATGCGATGTATATTTCACGGGAAACTGTTAAATTTCGGCGCGTGATAAAAAAACAAACTACCACAAGCGGACGTTATACAGACGTTCATACGCTTGGAAGAAAGTTTCTACCCTTGGAAGAAAGTTCGCATTCCGGGGAAACGTCCTTTCTTCCATTCTTGCCACGTTTGGTGACAGTTTTAAATCCCACTTTTTTGGAAGGAAGTTGTGAATTCAGAGATTCACCCTTCCTTTTGTTAGTTGTTGATACCATGTTTAGTTAATAAACGAAAGAAGACGTGACCTTCGAGAGGTTTTTTCCCAAGACGGTGTCCAAGGAGGATTACCACCGCTTCGCCAACGGGTCCAACGAAAAATCGAAGGCACGGGTCCAAACAAGGATCGTAAAGGGATCAATAGTAGAAAAAATAGTACTGAAAAGTACTGTTTAAGTAGCACAGAAAAGTACCGTTTCAAATTTTAGCACTGAAAAGTACTGTTTATGTAGCACTGAAAAGTACTGTTTTATTGCTTTAGGTAGTTTATAAGAAAACTTCCAAGAGCAGAGAGAATTCGTGAACGCACAGCACGAAGGTACGATGCGCACGGGTACGTTAGAGACTTAATAAGATTTAGTAAAGATGATTAATTGCTATATCGACACTTCCAGCTGCAGGCTTGACTTAAACTCATATGCTAATTCAAGGTTGTTCTGTCGAGAAAGTATTTAACCCCGAATTTACGACACATATCTTCACATGATCTGACCATTCATTAGATTTGGTCGCGAACCAGTTATCCGGAATAACCCAGTATTTGGCCAGGTCATCCTAATCTTTTTGAACTACTCTTCTTTATACTTGATTTGCCAATTTATTAAATTGGAAATGTCGCAAGATAAGTCTCAAAACCACCAATATAATGGCCACTTCCCCTGGGGAACAGGATATCCAAAATAGCCGGGCATTTGATCAAGTCATCCTCTTCAGCCTTGATTTGGGATGTCATGAAGTTTGCTATTTCACCAGTTAGGTTTCAGAGCCGCCAATGTAGTGGCCATTTTCCAGGGAAACGGGTATCCGGAACGATCCGGCATGCGGTCAAGTCATCCAGAGATGTTTGAACCATCTTTAACTTGATTTGCAAATTCATGAAGATTGATATGTTGCAAGCTATGTTTCAGAATCACCAATACAATGGCCATTTCCACCATTGGTATTTGGAACAAGCTAGTGTATGGCCAGGTCATCTATAAAAAGCTTTAACTATTCTTCTTTAGACTTAGTTTGCTGAATCATGAACTTTTATATGCCACAAGCCATGGTCCTGAAATTAAAGTGGTTACTAATTCTTTAAGTTGGGTTACCTTAGTACTCCCTGAGATAAATCCGGAATATAATGGAATATAATATATAATTTTCAAATCGATAACCGATGTACTACTGTACGATTGTACGGTATCTGGAAATTCAAAATAAAAATGAACATTGTTGAAATAAGGGACGATCCAAATATGACGTCCATCGTTTTTCGGGATTTCTAGACCCCCCTCCCCCCTTTGTCATGCTTTTTCCAATACATTATACACGCACTGTCACACATTCGTGGACCCCCCCTCCCCCTAATGATGGACGTTATTTTTTAATGATCCCTAATGGAAATTTCGTTGACTTCCCTGGGCATTAAGTATCATTATACCTGCCACACGATATACGAATGCGAAATTGGCAACTGAGCTGAGAAGCAGGCTCTGTCCCAGTGAGGACGTACTGCCAAGAAGAAAAAGAATAAGTGGGGGTTCACGGTACTATTGAATATCCGTATGACATTTCCAAAGCTTTGCAGATGTTTCTAGAGGCTTGGTAATAATAAATGTTGAACACAAGTGAGCAACAGCACCAGTAGATACAGTAGATATTGTAAATCTTATAATAAGAGTAATTTGAAATTCATAGTACAACCAATAAGCTCATAAACAATTTTTTTATCCTACTACGGAATTTCATGATCAAGTATGGATATATTAAAAAAATCTTGTTTGAATAATAAGTCAAGCTGTATACCGAAATTGATGTCCACTACTTCAGTGTGTTCTGAAGAACTTAAGATTAACAATATTCATATTAGTACACTTTCCGAGCCATATGAAGCTTTATGGGTAGGAATGAGAATGCTTCACGAGAATTGGGTGAGTATAGACTAAGTAAATTTTGTAGATCATAAGGACCTGAATTTGGATGATTTCCAATACCCAGTATCTTGTCAAAATTTGTGAACACGTCTGTTAAATCTTAATAAGTGTTGTAAACCACTAAACATAGACATCACCCGTTTGAAATGTGTTCATGATGGCCAAAATTTCAGAATGTTCTAGATGCCTTAGCATTGTCCTAGGTTATTCATACATTTCTAAATCCCCTGGTGCATCGTAACTTATAACAAATGACTGGTCTGTTCACTTTTTGTATGAACACATTAAGTTTCCAAATGATAAATAAGTTCTAAAAAGAAGTTTATGTGGTTTTTTTCCCTACCTGACCCAGAGATGTCCTGGAATAACTTTGTCAATGCTCCGATTACTTCGATTGTAAATTTTCCCATCACCCATGAAACTACAATTAATAGTGAAGCAATCCTTAAAATTTCATTAAAAATTATTGAGTTATGTTCAAACACGAGCAATTTGAATTTTGTTAATACTCGCGAATAAAATTGATGTGTACGTTTATGCTATATATTTCTCGGTAGTAAATAAATTTTATATGCCTGGTTTTAAAAAAAAATATGAACTAAGCAACGCGTTTATTTTGTATGTTTTATTTTAATCGTTTTCAAAAATGACTGAAAGTGGATAAAATAATAATTATGGCTGCCAACACAGTTAACGGGGTCCACACCGTGCCGAGAAGAGAACCTTCTTTGTGATTAAGGTCGAAGGCCTGAGGGACTCGTCAGAGATTGAATGAAAGCGAATCCTTTGCAATTAGGCTCGGAAGCCATCTTGACTTTCGAGCCGCCGTGTGTTGACCGTTCCTAATAACGGATACGAGATCCTGAACGAAGGCAGTTCCCTTGTCCTACACCCGGACATCGGGGGGCGGTAGAGTGGTAATAATTACACTGCACATCATAGTCACTGGTCTTAACACACGGACGCCTAAAACAATGGGTTACATGTATGCCCCGATTCGCTACTCGCCACATAGTAACGCACATGCGCTAGTGTCTATGTACGCAAAATCGCTAAAAGGTAACGCAAAAAATATTTGTATGACGAAATGCATCTAACGAATTATTTCTCAAAATGAGGAACTATTTTCGAAAAATAATTTGGTACCGGTTGTGCGTGATGATGATAGGTATTACGCATGCCAAATATTTTTTTCATTTAAAACCCCCTTTCACAAGATATTTGAAGTTAGATGTCTTTTCCCATACAAAATGAAATGAGAAAATTTGCTGTAGATGAAGAATGTATATGCGATTTTGAAAACACAGCCATTGAATACAAGAAGTAATAAGCCAACCAGATTTCTCTTACCTACCTCTGACATTTTTCACAAACTTTGGTGCTTCATGCTGCTCTCCTTGTACTGGAAAGACTGTCAACAAACAGGAAGTTTCCACTTCTCCAAAATTGTTATTTGCTACACATTTGTATGTTCCTGAATCATTTACAGTTGTAGTTGAAAAGTTGATAGCTCCAACTCCAAGTTTAGTTTCGTTCTTTAATATTTTTGAATATGATATTGGTGTGTTATTTTTGTACCACTTAATAGTAGGAGCTGGACCCACACACGAACATATTAACTTAACAGTGCTGCCCTCAGCTACCGTCATGTTCTTCAATTGGGCATCAAAGTAAAGTTTCTGCTTTGATTCAAGTGCTTTTGGTTTTTTGGGTTCCTCTGGAATGGGCAAATGCTGTGTATCGTAAAGAGTGGACAACTTTTTACGCCATTCTGATTTTTTCTGACTTTTTTTGGTACTCTTTTCTTCAAGCGGTGCAGTATTTTCGTCTGATGCCTCCATTTGTACACTATGTTCAGTTAGTGCAGCATTCAAAGCATCCTCGGTGATTGGTATCGATGGTTCTCTTGGTTGTGACTTTATTGATAAAACAGATGCTGCTCTTGATACTGACCGTGATCTTCCTGGTATGTGGTATTCACTGCTTTCATCAATTGCGATTCTTGGATCCGCATGGTAGATGCCAGAAACATGTTGATAATGTTCTTTTCCTTTAAAAATTACATGGTGTTTTACTTTTTCTTCTCCTGCAGTGTTTTTGGCGGTTATCACCCAATGTCCACCATCCAATTTAACCGGGTCATGAATGCTAAAGAAATAGAAAGTAAAATATTTGCATATATTTAGTGATCAGCGCTCAAGGAAAAGCCTTAAATTTATGTGACTTTTTTCACACGATCAGGCATATTTCGCTTATAACAAAGGTTATTTGTGGATTCCACGAGATATTATATGGGTTGAACTTTTGCCCCGCTGATTCGAACTTTTTCCCACTATGGGCCAATTTGGTTTCGTGTTCATGCAAAAACTAATACACATCAAAGCATTCTTAGTATAAGCCTAGCTTTTACGTCTGAAAACCAAAAATAGCCATAATTTTTGGAGCAAAAGTTCTTTACTCGAATAGCATTCTAAACACCAGGACATTTTCAACATTGGTTTTGCATTGAGCTATAAATCTTATAAAGAAACTCTTTCCTCACTCGAACTTTTGCCACGCTTTACTCGAAACGTTAAACAATAATGGACAAACATTTGTAAAGGGCCCGTGGTCTTGGGCATTTTTTCAGAAACGTTCCTGTTGAGCCCTTGTCAGACCGCCCACGCAAACCAATGCCATTATCAGAAAGATGGTTTATGGACCAAATTTCGAAAAACAAAACGTCTAAAGGACAAAAGGTCGAAAAACAAAAGGTCGAAAGGACAAAATGTCGAAAGGACAAAATGTCGAAAGGACAAAATGTCGAAAGGACAAAATGTCGAAAGGACAAAATGTTGAAAGGACAAAAGGTCGAAAGGACAAAAGTTCGAAAATTATTTGCTTGGTGGGAAATTTTCCCTCTTTTTGAAAAAATATTTTCGACTTTTTGTCCCTTCATTTTTGTTCTTCGACCTTTTGTCATAGATTCGTGTTTACCCATTTTCGAATGAATCGAATGTGTAATCATAAAGCGAAGTATTCTGGACAAACATTTCAAAAGGACACATCGACATTGGTAAACATTAACTTTGCAAGACGCTGTTGAGCCCAATTAAACTCGATCACGCTCATCAATACCACTGCCAGGAAGAGTTGACTCCAATCTTTCTGGAATCTATGGCCCGCCCACGCAAACGAACACCACTATCAGAAAGATTGGTATTAGCTCTTCCTGACAGTGGTATTGATGAGCGTGATCGAGTTTAATTGGGCTCAACAGCGGCTTGCAAAGTTAATGTTTTTTTTTTGTTTTTTACAAGGGGGAAATCTGCAAACAGATCCCCTGAGAAGATAACTCAGGGAATGCGGGGATGACGCACCAACGACGACCCGCTACAACCAGCCTATGCACTGTGCTTGAGCAATTCATTTAGAATTGCTCAAGTGGTGAACAGTGCATCGACATGACCCTTGGACTCAGACCCTCATCTCCCCGGAACCACCTTACGGTATTTCTTCGGGAAGGCAAAGTTAATGTTTACCAATGTCGATGTGTCCTTTTGAAATGTTTGTCCAGAATACTTCGCTTTATGATTACACTTTCGATTCATTCGAAAATGGGTAAACACATCAAGATGTTGGCTACGCTAGAAATCATTCCTTGTCATCAGCCTGGAGAGAGAACTTCACTTAATTTCCTCTTTGTGACAAACGATGAACTCACTGTGGAGCTCATGAACAATCGTTAAAAAGAATATATTTCTGTTTTCTATCATATCGGTCATTCGGTGACCTATCGGGTTATATGCCTACAAACAATAAGCAAATTGATACTCATCGCTGTCGTGTTAAAATATTTAGAATCTATTGAGTACTAGTCGTCCCGGCAAACTTCGTCTTGCCATCAAGTAGGCTGTTGAATACGCTATGGATCGTCCCAAACAAAACGACATTTCCGTCCACTCTCGTTTTTCCGGCTTTCCCGGTTAATATCCTGATATTTCTATACACACAAACACGTCGAAACCCTTGACAAACAAAACGGAGAAATAATCATTCAAATCCGTTAACCCGTTCGTAAGCCATTTCGTGACATACAAACACCATTCCATTTTTATTTATATATAGATTAATGAAGTTATATTTAAACACAGATATTTTTTTCGGTAAAATGAGAAATAATTTGGAGAAAGCTATTTTACACTTTGATTGAATTTTATTTTAAATTATATTGATGTTTTACAAACTTATCTTAAAATTATTTTGATACAAATGATGCTAGTTTTATATCCTGCAAATAAAGAATAAAATAATATGTTAATCAGTCCACAGTCCGGGAAGTCTCCCTTTCAGCTTACGGCAGCCAGTATTTATAGCTCAGAAATCCCGTAGGTACGAACAAGTAAAGGGTACCAGAGTCATAAGGAATATCACTTGAGATAGGTAGGCATGACAGCTAGAAGACTAAAAATTGATTAAAACATAACGAAGTTCTTCACTGAAGGTCTAGATATACAACTATGTATAAAATTCACATTAAAGTCGCTTACGCCACCTCATAATCTTAATAATCTCGCGATCCATATGAGCTAGAAAGTTCAAGCCTTCGGTAAAGTTATTTAGAATGTCAAGAACATCCGGAAGACCAACCATACAAGGTAGAAAGTTCGAGTCTTCGACAAAGTTCATTATAAGGTCAAGGACATCCGAAATGTCGCTTGAAAAAATATTACAACGCTCAGCTGAATATAGAATCACCCTGAAAAGTTTAGCACCACCTCAAAACAGGAACATTCATGATGCTATATCTCGAGATGCTGATGATCTATAATGGTGCGGTCTTCAGCAAAGTTGTTCAGCAGATCAAGGAAATTCGGAAAGCAGACCGTTTAGTTCTTAATTTTGCCGTTAGGCACCACTAGTAAGCAATCAAACAAATTATATCTTGGAAACCAGATAAGATTAAAAGTTCGAGTCTTTTGCAAAGTTGTTCAGAAACTCAAGGGAATATCCGGAAAACAGATTTATTTATATATTATTAACTTCATACAAGTTCTATCTCATAATTTTTATAAAAAAAGTTGTTCACGAGGTGGCAAAAGTTGTTCACAAGGTCAAGGAAATCCGGAAGGCAAACAGCTTAGTTCAAAATTTTGTCACTAGGTGGCAATAGTGAACATGCTGAATTGAGAATTTTTATCCTGATGAAATAGCAAGTTCGAGTTTTCGAAAAAGTTGTTTCAGACAGTCCATGAAATCCGGACGTCAAACAGTTTATTTCGTTGTTCACCAGCTTGGTGGTGCTAGTGAGCATGTGAAATTGAGAATCTTGAACTTGAAATTAAAGAGATGATTCCGTTATAAAACACATAATTAGTGTTACTGAGGTCCGAGGTTGCCATGAAAACCAACTTTTACTCTGGTTCTTCAACTCGTTGTCGAGTTATGGAACATCAAGTTATGGAGGGTTGACTGTTATTAAATCTCATGTTTTAATAAGATAAAATGTCCAGAATGTTGTTAAAAAGCCTTTGGCATTTGGAAGGGGAAGTGATTAAGGTCAGAATCATATCCTTTTCAAGTGATTCAGGTCTGACCCATCTTATAATCATATTCAAATTATTTAAGTCACAATTTTTTCATACCCAACCCGATCAACCTGTGTAACTATTTCTTTATAGATCTTTGTCCAGCGAAGGCGTTCGCCAACGATTCAAAACAAATCGGTATCGATCGCTATGATTGTCAAACACTGACTTGTTGATCGGGAAGTGAGGTTTGAGCACCTCAGGTAGAAGAATCGTCGGTTGAAAAGCATACGTCGTCGTAGGTAAAAGTGTGGAAGTTCGTTGAGAGATTTGTGTAGAATGTTGAATTGTAAATGTATACCTGGTTTGAATAAAGAGAGTTGCAGCTGATGATTGAAGTATCAGTCTGTAGCTGCCCAGTTGAAAGAAACATCTACTGTATTGTAGAGGGAGATCTGCCAGTACCGGACATAAATTCATAATTCAAAAAATATTGTTTTTATGGGCTCGTGTTACCCATTTATGATAAATATTATCATTTTTATAGTGTACAAAAATAAATTTGAAAATATAAATATGAATATATGAATGTTGACATTGCATTTTGATGATGTATTTTAGTATCAAATTGATCGATCTTGAAAGGTGGCACCCAATACCGGACACGATCTGGAAACGCCTCGAATTCTGTAAATTTGAACATCATTGAATGTGTACACTATAGGAATAGTTTATAATTACCAATTCAATGCATTTGCAATATTTACAAGAATAACACTGTTCGACTAAAAAAGTCGATCTGAATGCACAGAGACCGGACACCCCGGGCTTGAAAGTATAAAAATAA
The DNA here is from genome assembly GCF_002204515.2 of Aedes aegypti. Lineage (NCBI taxonomy): Eukaryota > Metazoa > Arthropoda > Insecta > Diptera > Culicidae > Aedes > Aedes aegypti. Next base: position 230,305,889 of record NC_035108.1, on the reverse strand, counting down.
ACAAAAATAATGGCGTTTTCAGAATTCTCGTGTCTGCCCCAGGTAATTTTTAAAATATACTTGAACATTTTGCATTTTTTATGTAAAAAACTAACCTAATCAATAACCCGACACGGTGTTTTATTTTCAGGACAGCAGAACTCATGTGCCATATTATGTTTAAAACTTGAAATTCAATATGAAGAGTTGTATTAAGACTTGCATGGATAAACAATGCTGAAATTGCAGCTATTGGAAATCGGGACATTTCACATTGATTAATTGTAAAACAAACAATATTTGTGCCTCCTGGCCAACGATTCATCAATTTATAAGAACAGGCCAACGAAAGATCAATTTATAAGAACAGGCTTCTGGCACCACAATGCTACCCCATGGGAAAAAACGAGCCACCATTTTCGGGGAAGCCACCCACTGGGAAGTGGTTCCCCAAGACAATTCAATGTTAGTAAACAAATACATAGTCGTTTCGGGAAAATCAATCTAGAATGGCGATGCACGCTAATTTAAGCAGACACACAGTTGCAAACGCTTGAAATTCAATACAGAGTCAGAATTAGGGCGTATGTGAAAACTTAAACATTCTCAGTAAAATTGGTTTGATGTTAAGCGGATATAATTTCAATTCTATATATATATTAGAGTGGTTCAATAAATCGTTTTGCTCCACACCGCTCATTCGATTCTAGATCAAATTCTGAGTGTCCTCCCAAAATTTGAACTCATTTGGATGAAAACTGAGACTGCACAAGCCCTTTAAATTTTATATGGGAATTACTATGGGAAAAGCAAGCAATTCATTTAATCGGTCATAGTGTTTGCCCATGTGCTATTGGGGATTAGAGCTACGTTGATACTGTGAGATACATTCATCAGCTACAACTTTGCCGAAAACCGTTTTCAAATCGGACGCCTCAGTAATTAGTCATTGATTTATATCCAGTCACAAATTCTTCAGCAGTGCTCATTCAACTTCTGAACAGGCAACATTGCTGCACCTGGCGCGAAAGATAGCACGCACAAATCATGGCTACTATGTTTTACCACATATATCCAGTGATGCCTGCAGAACAGCCCAATAATTATAGCCAAAGTTTTATAACACATTCAAAAATCAATAACTAATTACTGAGGCGTCCGATTTAAAAACGGTCTTCGGCAAAGTTGTAGCTGACTATTGTATTCCACTGTATCAACGTAGTTCGAATCCCTAAGAGCACATGGATAAACACTATGACCTATTGAATGAATTGCTTGCTTTTCCCATAGTAATTCCCATATAAACTTTAAAGGGCTTGTGCAGTCTCAGTTTTCATCCGAATGAGCTCAAATTTTGGGAGGACACTCAGAATTTGATCTAGAATCGAATGAGCGGTGTGGAGCAAAAACAATTTTTTGAACCACTCTAATATGTATAGACACGAAAATTCAGAAAACGCCATTATTTTTGTTTATTTTTATACTTTCAAGCCCGGGGTGTCCGGTCTCTGTGCATTCAGATCGACTTTTTTGTCGAACAGTGTAATTTGAGTTTATCTTAGTTTGCAAGATGCCTATCAAAAACCTCTTTCATATATGATGAAAAATAGCACATTTTACGTTGTTGTTCTGAATGTTCATTCTTCTTAATTTTATTGCATGTTTGATACCATGATCGACGGAACCCATGAAAAATGATAGTATTTTGAGACACTGATGCAATAATTACAAAGATATCATATAACAAATCAAGCTGTCCGAAACTGAGGGACAGGAGATGCTTAACCAAAATTGTAATTTGTCCATATTTAGTTCAATTATGGTACACAATACAGTCATACTATCAAATTAGGATTATGTTCGACCATGCTTGCGGGATCCAAAGTATTTTTTCATATTCAAAATAATTACTAAATGGGCTCAAAATTAAGAAGATACGTCATTTTTTTAAAGATTTTCAAACTTTTCTACTTTTTTTTAAAAAGGCATGCAAATTTCAAGGATGTGTTATTCTACGCAAACATTAGTCTACATAATAGCTTTCTTTTCTACTAATACACGATCTTGATTGGACCATGATTTCTCAATGTTTCGACTTTGTCCGGTATTGGGTGCTGTCCGGCACTGGGGGATCTCCCCCTATTTCTTTATTATTTGCAATCGGATGTGGACGGGCTAGCCTCGCTAGGATCTGCGTAGTCTTAGCGGACTAGCTCTTCGACACAAAGTGCTTCAATTCGTTCCATATCCAAGTGATTCATATCTGAATCACTTCATATTCAATTATTTTAGGTTTGATTCACTCAATGTTCAAATGATTTCAAGTGATTCATGTCTGTTTCACTTTACTTTCAAGTGCTTCATGTTTTATTTGCTTTATGCTCAAGTAATTCAGGTCTGATTCACCTCATATTCAAGCGATTCAGGATTGATTTACTTCATATTCCAGTGATTCATGACAGATTCGCTCCATAGCCAAGTGATTTATGTCGGATTCACTGCATATTCAAATGATTCAGGTCTGATTCACTTGATATTCAAATGATGCAGGTCTGAATTACTTCATACTCACCTGTATCAAGGGTGAAGTACTTGATATTCTAGTAGTTCAGTTTCGATTCACCTAGAATTTAGGTCATTCAATATTGTTTCACTGCATTTTCCAGGTCAGGTTCCACTGCTCAGGTAGATTCACTTCATTTGCAAGCAGTTTAGGGCTGATTCACTTAATTTTAAGTAAATCAAGTCTAATTCACTTTATATTCAAGTGTTTCAGGTACGATTGACTTCATTCTCTAGAGATTCAGAGCTGATTTACTTCATATTTGAGGACATCACTGGTTCAATTCATTCATTTACAATTTATTAATTTTTGATTTGCTTCATATTAGAGAGTCTAAAATTTGATTTTATTCATTTTTTTTAGTTATTCGGGTCTGATTTGCCTTAGAAGGTTTTCCCAAAGATATTCGGAAAAATTCCAACAGGATTTTCGGAAGAGTCTCAGAAGTATTATATGATTGACGAAAAAAAATAGACATTTTTTGAAGAATTCCAGAATGATTTTCGGAAGAATCCTCAAAAGATATCCGAAAGTATTCCTTAATGATTTCGGAAAGCATCTGAGATCCAGAAGAATCTCAGGCTACAAAGCAAAGCCATGCTGAAGGTGTCTGGGTTGGATTCCCGGTAGGACCAGGGAATGGGCATAGAGTACCTGCCACACGATATACGAATGCGGAAATGGCAAAGAAAGCTTAAGAGACACAAATTTTTGACCCCCTACCCGTTTGTCACGTTTTTTGTATGAGTCATCCGAAATTTTCGTAAGCTTTCTAATAACGTGACGTAATTTGTGCGTAAATACGTAATGCCGAGAAGAGAGAGAGGCGCAGAAGTTATAGACTTCCCGGACTGTGGGCTGATTAACATATTATTTTATTCTTTATTTGCAGGATATAAAAGTGACGACGCGGATCATGGAAAGGTGGAAATAAAGAAAGAAACTTGTGGAATTTTCTGGATATATTTTCGAATGTTCGTAATATGAGTTGTTGTTGTGTTTTTTTCAAATGTATTGATTGTAGATACCTGGATGAAATAAAAGGAACACCAGTTGCTAGTTGAATTATCAGTCAATAGCTGTCTGCAGAGAATGGATTAGCTTGTTTTTCTTTGTGCTTAGAATAAGCTATCCTGGAGCTGGAATTGTCTTCGTGGTTTCCAATACTTTCGACTTGGCCTAGAAATGTGCGGTGTAGAGAATTCATTCGAAGGAGTAATACTTGGATTCCTGCAAATTGAATCGTTCTTAACTATCCTTGTTTTTGTTATAATAGAACTCCAAAAACTGTAATTAGTGTAGGGGGAGATCCCCCAGTGCCGGACAGCACCCAATACCGGACAAAGTCGAAAAATTGAGAAATCATGGTCCAATCAGGATAGTGTATTAGTAGAAAAGAAAGCTATTATGTAGACTAATGTTTGCGTAGAATAACACATCCTTGAAATTTGCATGCCTTTTTAAAAAAAGTAGAAAAGTTTGAAAATCTTTAAAAAATTGACGTATCTTCTTAATTTTGAGCCATTTAGTAATTATTTTGAATATGAAAAAATACTTTGGATCCCGCAAGCATGATCGAACACAATCCTAATTTGATAGTTTGAATGTATTTTGTACCATAATTGAAGTAAATATGGACAAATTACAATTTTGGTTAAGCACCTCCTGTCCCTCAGTTTCGGACAGCTTGATTTGTTATATGATATCTTTGTAATTATTGCATCAGTGTCTCAAAATACTTTCATTTTTCATGGGTTCCGTCAAGCATGCAATAAAATTAAGAAGAATGAACATTCATAACAACAGCTAAGAAAAGCTCATTTTTTTTTGTAAATGTTGCAATTGCATTGAATTGGTAATTATAAACTATTTCTATAGTGTACACATTCAATGATGTTCAAATTTGCAGAATTCGAGGCATTTCCAGATCGTGTCCGGTATTGGGTGCCACCTTTCAAGATCGATCAATTTGGTACTAAAATACATCATCAAAACTCAATGTCAAAATTCATATTTATATTTTCAAATTTATTTTTGTACACTATAAAAATGATAATATTTATCATAAATGGGTAACACGAGCCCATCAAATCAATATTTTTCGAATTATGAATTTAGTGGCTTAAGTGTCCGGTACTGGGGGATCTCCCCCTACATGTTTATCAGCTGTAATATTAATTAATTTGTGCAATGAAATATGTTCTAGCTGTTGTATTTGAATGTTGCATTTGAATTGAATTGGTTTGTTACTGATTCTATACCATTAACCGGAATACCTTTCATTGATACGTAGCACAAATTATGTCATGCTAGCCATGGCCATTCTTGACTCCTTCGGTTTCCATAGACACTTCCTCGAAAGACATCTCTAAACTGCTATAGACCAAATATCTTGTTCTTCTTGCTGGCATTACGAATCAACTGGGACAAAATCTGCTCCTCAGCTAAGTTTTCTATGAGCATTTTTACAGTTATTATCTGGGGGCCTATATAATTTTACATTCGTTTAAAGTTTAACATGTATGTACTTATTCTAAGTCTAGAAATGTGCCAACCAGAAATAATTGGCGGAATTCAGCCCCATCTGGTTGATCTTGCTGTATAGCTACCCTTTTTTTTAGTAGGGTACAAAAAAGCTTCAAAAGCCTGGCCTGTTGTGTGTTGGCACGGTGTGGGCCACTGGAACTCACGTTAGGCGTGCTTAACCAGTAAAAAATTTTTCCTACTGCTCCTGTGCCTCGATCCCCCCTGTACTACATCAGGCAACTTCATCGGGGGAGGGCTGTGCTCATGCACTTCTGTGCTCATGCACTTCGTCAATTTCTGCTGCTTGCTGTTCTGCTAGTTCGCTGTTGGAGCTCAATGTCGTCAAAAGAGATGCTCACTACGACATTTCTACGGTGTCTCTGCGACTACTCGTTTTACCCAATTGGCGGTTGAAGATCTCGCCGGGGCTTTGGACAGCTTTCTGTGCGACGACGCATACTTCCCTTGGGTTGGCCTCGCGTCAGGGCCCTGTTGAACAACTACTTGACGCTCATTTGCTCTTAGTTGCTCTACTACGACTCGTTCTCCGCTGCTGCTGTTCGAGTTCTCCTGGTTGACCAGTTGAATGCCGAGGTCGGTCCAGCGATTTCAGGATGATGACGTCCGGTTCACTGGCGCTCCGACGACTCAAGCCGGTGATACGCTACGTGCTACTCAGAGTAGTCCCCGGCGGTGGATCTATCCTACTCCGACGAAGATTTCCCCGGCGGCGGAAGATCTCCCGAACCGTTGCAATCCGGGCAGATGCCGAGGTCGGTCCTGCGATTCCGATGGAGGGAAGCTTCCGGTTCACAGGCGCCCCGACGATCATTTGCCGGTGCAACAACGCAATCTACTCAACTAGTCCCCGGCGGTGGATTTAGCCTACTCCGAAGCTGGCCGGACAGATGCCGAGGTCGGTCCTGCGATTCCGATGGAGGGAAGCTTCCGGTTCACAGGCGCCCCGACGATCATTTGCCGGTGCAACAACGCAATCTACTCAACTAGTCCCCGGCGGTGGACTTAGCCTACTCCGAAGCTGGCCGGACAGATGCCAAGGTCGGTCCTGCGATTCCGATGGAGGGAAGCTTCCGGTTCACAGGCGCCCCGACGACCTTTTGCCGGTGCCACTGCGCGGTCTACTCACTAGTCCCCGACGGTGGACTTAGCCTACTCCGAAGCTGGCCGGCCAGATGCCGAGGTCGGTCCTGCGATTCCGGTGGAGGGAAACTTCACAGGGAAGGTTCACAGGCGCCCGACGACCATTTGCCGGTGCTATTTCGTGAATTACTCAGCTAGACCCTGGCGGTGGACTCAGGCTACTCCGACTCGACGTTGGTCGGTTCTGCAATTCCGGTTGGAGGATGGCTTCCGATTTGCAGGCGCTCCGACGACTATTAACCGATACTACGCTACTCCCGCTCTACTCGGTCTAGTCCCCGACGGAGGATCTAGCCTAGTCCGATCGCGACCCGGAGCTCTCTGGTCTTCACGCCATCTCCTTTGCAGCAACGACATAATCGCCGTTATTCCCTTGTTCACCGCATTCCAGGTGCTTTCATGCTGGCACATGTTCTGCACGATGTTGTCCGGATTTAGGACGCTTGCGATTTCTGGCATCATCTCGCTTCGTATATTCCTGAATCGATTATAACATGCTCCGGTGTCTCCTCGATATTTGGACAGGCCGGATTTAATTCTGCGTGTCCGAATGTGTGCAGATATTTCCGGAAGCATCCATGGCCTGACAGAAACTGGGTCAGGAAGGAGTTAACTTCTCCATGTTTTCTGGTCGTCCAAACCGACACGTTAGGAATGAGCCTGTGGGTCCATCTTCCTTTCTCCGAGTTAATCCACTCCTGCTGCCACATGGCCATTGTGTCCAACCTAATGGTATTACTGACATTCCTAGTGTCCCTTTGCTGGTAGCATGCGATGTCCTCAGCCAGAGTGATGCAGATGGGGATCATTCCGGCGATAACGTACACCGCCTCCGATGATATAGTGCGGTAGGCACTCGCCACCCGTATAGCCATGAGCTAGAACGTACCTGCCAGCTTATCTCGGTTACGTTTGATTCCCAACGCTGCAGCCCAAGCCGGGACTCCATACCTCAGTATAGATGATGATACGGTCGCCAGAAGACGCCTCGTGCTGCTTCTTGGTCCTCCAATGTTGGGCATGATCCTAGATACGGTGTTAGCAGCTTTCGCTGCCTTTTCGCAGGCATAGTCTACCTAGCTGTTGAAGTTTAGCCTGTCGTCGGCCATTACTCCAAGATGCTTTAGAGAGCGCTTCGATGGGATTGCGTGCCCTCCGACGTTGATCTCCAACTGCTGAACCGCCTTGCAGTTGCTGACCAAAACCACCTCCGTTTTATGATGAGCCAACTGAAGCTTGACTCCAGTCATCCACGATTCAATGATGTCTAGCGATTCCTCCGTCAGCATATCCACCTCCTCCGCAGTCTCGCCAGTTATCGCAAGAACGACGTCATCTGCGAACCCGACGATCTCGACTCCATTCGGCAGTGACAAGGTTAGCACTCCATCGTACATCATGTTTCAGCTGGGGTAACTGGGCCCTTGATCTTCGCCATCACTACTCGATAGGCGTTGCCCCAGAGATTTGCGTCAGCTTCCCGGCACAACTCCTTGTAGCAGTTCGTTTTACTCGTCGCTATTTCCCGTTTGAACGCGGCTCTGGCCAGTCGGTAGGTCACTTTACGCTCTTTTATGCTGGCTTCGGATCTAGCTCTCTGCACGCGTCTTCTGGCTCTTAAGCAGGCTGCGCGAAGGATGCTGAGTCTGTCGTTCGTTTGTATGCAGGACGCCGTTGATTCCTTGGATCCAATTTTCTTGGCATAGTTGCGCCACATGCTCTCGCCAACACTTCTGTCAGCTCTCCTGCATCCATGTTTGGAGCGTCGCTTACTGCTCGGAGAGCCTCGACGAAAAGATCCTTGTCGAAATGCTTCGTCTTACAGCTTCGTTCTCCATTCCTCCTCTGCCATACTGCAGAACTTCTCTGGTCAACGCAGTAGTGGATCGCTTGATGGTCACTTTGGGTGTATTCTTCGCTAAATCTCCAGATCATATTGGTGATCAGCGACGGGCTGCAAAAGGTCACGTCGATGATTGATTCCCTACCGTCTTGGCGAAATGTGCTAGCGAGACCGTCGTTGCACAGCCTTCCGTCGAGCTTCGCTAGAGCTTCCAGCAAACTGTAGCCTCTCGCGTTGGTCAGTCTACTACCCCACTCCACGACCCACGCATTGAAGTCTCCTCCGATTATTACCGGCGTTCGACCGATCAGCTTGTCGGTTAGCACATCCGACATCTGGGTGCACTACTCTAGTGTCCATCTCGGGGGGCATAACAGCTACACACGAAGATTCCGTTAATTTTAACGATCACGAAACCCTCGTATGAGTGTTCGACTACTCCTTGGATAGCACAGCGTAACAAAAATGACATTTTTGAGTGTCTCAACGATCAAATTATGTGTCTTTAGTAGATTTTGGGTCGCTGAATTTGATGCCGTTTTCAGAAATGTTTTAGCACGTCACAATTTTTAGCTACAGGTCGCCAAAGTTGTACAAAACACAGGTTTTATCAATGTTTACATGAAATTTAAAGTATAATTTATCAAACTTTTTTGTGATTGAATCCATCAATCATGCAAAATAGAACTTGAACTTTCAGTTTAGATATAATTTGATTGTAAATTTTGCAATTAAATTCAGTTTAAATCGTTTTTTTAACATGCTTGCAGTCTCCATATAAAATTCTTCGTTTCTCTCATATGGCATAAGACAATACTTTTCAGAACCACCAAAAAATAACATTTTACCAGCGGAAGAATTATGAACTTCGTTGAAAAGTATTGTTTAACACATGAAGTTTGAATTTTGTGACAAATTAAGCAAATAAATTGCTATACAAGTTGGAAAACTTGTATGCAAGTTGGCTGAAATCGTAAAATTTAGCATTTTCAACAGTCAATATCTCAAAAACTAGACGTGCTATGATATTTTTGAAAATGGCAATGGATTCAGCAGCCCCTAATTGAGTAAATAGTGGTATTTTGGTGCTTGACACAAACACGTGTTCCGCAGTGTAGGGAATCGGTCCATTACTTGGATCGCCGTCGTCTCTGCTGTGTCTACTACCCAATAGGGTTCTAAAGCCCTGTCCCAATTTCAGTGCCAAACACTTAAGTTAAGGCCAAAAACACATGTTTACTTAATTTTTTAATGTTTTTCATTTGTTTAAGTACAAAAACACATTTTTTATGTTTTTATAGATTTTGTCACACCCCTTGGTTTAAACTCAAATTTTGGGTGTATTTTGTTTTCCGTGTCCCTTCCGAAATGTCAGATAGGAACAACCCCAGTGTTAAAACTAAAACCCCTGTGGTATTTTCGTCGACTAAGCGAACGTCAAACATGATCTCAAGTGTCAATGTTCATTTATGGATCCATTTTGAAATTAAAGTTTGATATATCCGTTATTTGAGCGAGAAAAATTGCAAAAGTAGTTGCAGTAACATGCTCTTTCCTGTTATTAAATGAAAACAAGATTTCATTAAACATTTTAGGACCCTATTGACGTTATCGGGAGGAACCCAATACGGTTCTGCAATGATCGCAATCAGGATTGCCACATATACAGATTTATCTGTATTTTACAGATTTTATCGAATATTTTGTGACCAAGAATCTTTATATACAGATAACAAATTTAGTGGAAATATACAGATATACACATTCTGTATACATAATTTGGCCAGAATTATATAGATTTATACAGATTTTTGAGAAAAATGAAATTTGGATTTTTGAAAACCTTATTTTGTTTTCTTTGATGTGTCGATTTCGCAATGTAGTTACAAATGGTTTGTATTTCAATGAATTTCTTGCATAATGTTAACTTCTTTCTCAATTTTGATGCATACAAATTTAATATACAGATATTTTGTTCTAGGATCAGAAATACAGATAACACTGCGGAACACGGTTTTGTCTCAAGCACCAAAATACCGCTATATACTTAATTAAGGATTGCTGAATTCATTGCCATTTTCAGAAATATCATAGCACGTCTAGTTTTTGAGATATTGGCTGTTGACAATGCTAAATTTGACTATTTCAGCTAACTTGCATGCAAGTTGTCCAGCTTGTATGGCAATTTATTTGCCTAATTTGCATCAGAACTCTAACTTTATGTGTATAACAATACTTATAAACAAAGTTCATAATACTTCCGATGCTCAAACGTTATTTTTGTTGGTTTGGAAAAGTATTGTATTGTGCCATATAAGAGAAACAAAGAATTTTGTATGGAGACTGCAAGTATGTTGAAAAAATCGATTTAATCTAAATTTAACCGTGCAATTTCAACCAAATTATATCTGAAATGTAAGGTAAAGTCCTATTTTGCATGCTTGGTGGATTAGTTCCCAAAAAATTATGATGAATCATTGTTTAATTTCTATGTAAACATCAATAAAACCAGTGTTTTATGCAACTTTTTATGCAAAAATTGTGACGTGCTGGAATATTTCTGAAAACGGCATCAGATTTAGCAGCCCCAAATTTACTAGAGACACATAATTTGATTCTTGAGACACGCAAAAATGTCATTTTTGTTACGCTGTGTAATTGAAGTAAAATATACAGAAATAAAAGTGGCAACTCTGATCGCAATGTCGCACTTTGTTTCTGTTGTCGACTGCCACAGCAGTTGTTGTGCGGCGTCGCAATGATTGAGGTTCACCTGCGTTATCTTCGCCTTCTGATATTTGACACATTTGAAGCCACCCATCGTATGGGCGTTACCTTCCTCCATCTTACACAGCATGCACCTAGGTGTCTTCAGGCAGTCCCTGCCAACGTGACCTTTTTCACCACATTTCCTGCAGTGTTCGGACCTGTCCGGGCCTTTGCAGTTTATTGCCCGGTGGCCTAAATCCATGCATTTTGTAACAGGATAAATGCGGGGCAAACCCTTAAAAATGCAAAAACTAGACGAAACGATACGAAACCTGTGTTTTCGGTACGCCTGCGCCGTAGATATCCTGAAAACCGGACTCGGTAACAGAAGAGAAGCAGTTCTCAACGACCAACTTAAACGGAACTCAATTCGAACCGGACTGCTCTTCTGTTACGGACAGAGTGAACCAATACCCTAAGGGATTTGAGAAACACTGTCGCTTAAGCGCCAACACGCTTTGCAGCGTGATGCGACAGTGCACGTTATCAAATGTGCCCGACTAACTTACCCAGGGCGGGTCTATCGATCGCGGAACCAAACTCAAAAGACTCTCAATTTAACGGAACTGACTTTACCAAATCACTACAGTTTGTACGGTATTCAACGGGATTCGACTTGTTGTGTTCATTAGGGTGTTAGTAGTGTGCATACAATGGTTTACTTATTAACTATTTTGTCTAACCTTCAATAGCAACTAGGTTGCTCGATGCTCTTGCTTGAGGCGCCAGGCAATGTTGGCGACGCTGGTGACGCTAGTAGAGGCTGGAGGACGTTGACGAAGACGGCGACTTTCATTCGGTCCAGCTGGCCGAACAATGGCTGGCGGTTGGTACCCGCTACAGTGGAGTCGCTGTAAATCGTTCGATTGTGAACGGACTGGCCGTGGTCAGCAATATTACGAAATTGGACGAACGCTGGTCTTCATACGTCTCACTGCACACCTGGTTGCAGCGGGGCTAGCGCGACGGCGCCGGTGAAGGATCGCGTAGGGCCAGTCACGTCTAGCGGAAACTTGCAGACGATTCGAGAAATGTGCGAATGATGGGCTTTACTTGCTCAGGGTGTTTACTGGGACCCCTACGAAGCATGCGGCGACGCAAGGTATTGTTCCTCAACAATGGGCTGGAATGGGGAGCGTGGTCCAAAATGGAGTCTGGGACCAACGCCCACGAGGCGGCGGCTTGTTCGACGGGAGTGCCGTCTTTTCTCGTGGCCACTTCCGATTTGGACTTGCCCGTAATAAAAACCTTCGTTCGAAGGTTTTGGCCTTCGAACAGAAACACATTTTCGATTTAGAATCACATTGTGTGGATACTAGCATCACTATATTACCTGTACTACTAAAGCTCACTTTTCAGCTGGCTTATGTTTTATCTTTGCAAATGCACTCACTGTGCCACTATGGAAGGGAATTAAATTTAATATAATTTTCTAATTCAAATTCACAAGTGATTTACCGTTGCAATTTAACTATCACACCGCACAATTGAATTTTAGATTTGGAATATTTTCTATTGTTTGAACTCACTCACTATAGGGTCGATTTTGGAATGATCGTTTGCCTGCCTTTGAGGATTCAGTAGACCTCTGGAAAGGATTGCGCCAAAGTGTGTCGCCTCCTGATTGGTTAATCCAGTTAATTAATTTGAGAGAATTCTGAGAGTAGCATTTCTGTGCTCAAAAATAAAAAGCAAAAGGTTCGCGTGGCTTGGTTTCTGTTCGTGCTAGAATAACAGTGGGACTAATTTGGATGCGTTACGTGAGGTAACTCTCAATTAACCCAGCTTGAGTTATGAAGCGCTTTGAGCTGGATTGCTTCGGACCACTTCTAAGGCTTCGCTACGCGAGCATCTCTCCACCGAATTTGTCTCCCGAGGAATCAGTTTCAGCGGGAAAATTGACCATCCCACCTTGACCTTACCAGCCTCGACGAGTTTTTTGGCTGCTGCAACTGGTAATTGGATCGTCGCTATTTGCAAACCCTCGTACGCTCTCCTCAGCCGGATGGATTGCGGTGCTTCTTCCAGGTTGCATTGAGATAACAGTGGCCCCCTCACGTCGTCTTCTGTTGTGATCTCGTCCAGTTCTCTACATTCGATCACTGCCTCCTGGGATAAGGCTCTCACGCTTGCCTCGTTGCCCAGCGACTTCGCGACGAGCTCCCGGCATGCCGAATCAAGAGCGACGGATCTTTTTTGAGCTCAAAGAGCATGTCACCTTTCTGGATGCGCCTGGTTTCCATCACGTTTTCACCTAGCTTCTTCAGCTCTGGATCCTCCCTCACTCTCCTGAGAATCGCCGCATAGCTTGTCTTGTCACTTGCCTCAATGACAAGAGCATCGCCCCTGAACCTCTCACGAGGTGACCGTCGCTTTTCTTTCTTCTTCGGTTCCTTTTTCCTATTCCTCTCCTTACGTGCTGTATTCCTCTCCTTATGACCTTTCACGGTGCGCCATTCACTGCCGTTCTGCTCGCAGACGCAATCATTGTCGCTTCTCTGCTTTTTGCGATCTTCCTGTTCTCCTGGTGTATCCCTTGTTCTTTTTTCCGAGCGGGTGGTCGGATTGTTCCTAGGCGTCTCCTGTGCAACGGCTGTTGCATTCACCGAAATTAATGCTTTTTCGACTTTTTCTGCTCTACTCCGCAATTCCTTCTGTCCGCGTTCTGCGGCTGTAACGGCAGACTTTATGCTCGTGACCAGCTGCTTGATTCTGAGGTGGACGTTGTTTTTCGTCTTGACGAACTCATAGAGTTCATTGACCTTCCTTTTTACTTCCGACAGCTCCGACTTCTCATGCTGCCGGTCGTCTTGAGCGGTGCTACTCCCCGACATCTCGCTGGTTTCTCGGTGGCTCACTCGGTGTGCTGCATCTGCTAGTGCTGGCTGCTACCGTCTGTGGTATCACTGGCGATCTCTGCATCTTTCCGCTCCTTGCGAATACTACCGCGTCTTAGTTTCCCCCACTAGATTCTCCATCCAAATCGATTATTTGCTCCATTCGATTGGGTCCTTCGGGCCGCTATCTCTACTCGTTGTATTTAGTCGCCACTCGTGATCCCATGGTCATCTATGCAAGCAGGGAGGCCATGCTAGAGTTGACACAATCCTTCATGGGAGTTGTGTTCAGAGCCGGATCGGCGTAAGTCAGGAATGTTATATCTGAGCCTACTGCTCACCGAGGTTGGTGACGAATTTCGAACGTACACGAAGGCCTGCCAAGGTTTTATCAGGACAGGGGCAGTTTCCTCATAGTCCTATTCGCCGTTTCAAGTTGGTGTCACCCTTCCTTACTCAGGTAACAGTAGAGTACACTGCCAGCCCACGTCTGTTAGTCGACGTATCCCATCCGTAATCCGTGTCCTGTCCGTTGTTCTGCGTTGTGACCAGTATACCATAATTAGGATTTTACTGGCATCCGACGCCAGAAGGCTAAGGTACTTTGGAAGCGGTACCAGGTCGCTTGTTCAGGGTTACTTGCAGATATGTGTTTTTTTGTAGAGATTCACCAGAGCCCTCTGATGAATCCTTAAGTGTAGAACTAGCCCTCGTGCGTTAAAATACACTCTAATAAAGATTTAAAAAAAAAAAAAATCTGATGAATCCCCATCACATCCTAGGTAGATCATGCTTGAGCCCCTGGTCAGATGGACCAGACGCTCGGCCACCTTCCGAAGGAAGTAATTGTAATTTGTAATTTATTGTTTTATTGATTACGTTAGCCTGTTAGTCATACTGTATAACAGGTCAAGGAAACGGGTATGGGAAAAAATACAGTAGTGGTTCTAATAAAACTTGACAAATTCGTGGAACAGTTAGGGGCTTAAAATACATTTTACAGTAATTTATCCTGAAGGTTATTCATGTTAATCTTCTGATCGCAATTTTGAGGGATGAGAGAGTTCGTTTTTGTTTAATCTCTATCGATAAACTATTCCAGCAGGATGCTCCAGCAATTAAAACACTCCTTCCGCTTACTGTCGTATGCCTGGGTATTACAAACGATCGTGTTCGTTGTTGCTGTCCCTGTAGTAGGAGGTCTTGGATGTAATCCGGTAGGTCACCATCGTATCCTCGCTTCATGAAACTGCAGGTGCGTAGATGATAATTCGCCGGTAAGTCGTGACCAAGAATGGCGTTTCTGACGGCTATTGTGGTATCTCGACGTCGCAAGCCATGTACAAACCGTACAGCTGATTTAAAACAACGATGGAGCTGTTCCTTGAGTGCTACAGAAAGGCCATGATAATACACTATATCACAGTATGTTAATATAGGCATCACTACGGCCTGAACGAGCTTCCGACGTGTTGGTATAGAGAGGACTGAGGCAAATCGGCGGAAGGTTCTCAAGGTGTTGTAGACTTTTTGAGTGACACTATTAACTTGGTGGGACCAAGTCATATTTCTATCCATTTCTAGTCCAAGGTTGGTGACTGCATCGGACAATGGTACAACTTCCCCGCTAAAGACTATATCTGTTTGTGGTGCAAAACTACCAGTCTTGCTGAAGATAATAGCTTTAGTTTTCTTCGGATTCGGATGTAGGCAGTTTCTAGTGGCCCTACATGTGATAGCGTCAAGGTCGTCATTGATGGTTCTGATTAGCTCGTCAATGTCACTCACTGGTCCCGAGATGTACACCTGCAAGTCGTCTGCGTACAGTTGATAGTTACACTTCAGGGCGACGGGCAGACTGTTAATATAAAGGCTGAATAAGAGTGCACTGAGACAGGATCCTTGGGGAGTGCCATCGGTGACTTCACGTTCAGTTGATGTTTCGTTCCCAAGTCGAACAGATTGGTACCTCTGACTGAGGAATGATGCAACTAGTCCACAAGCAGATTCTGAGAACCTAAACTCTTCACTAAGTTTGATTTGCAGTAAACGATGGTTAACGCAATTGAATGCTAGTGAGAAGTCCACTAATACCATAACAGTGCAGCGGTTATTGTCAAGGTTGCCGTAGATATCGTGAACCATTTTCGTCAGAGCCGTTCTAGTTCCAAATCCTTTTCTGTAGCCCGACTGACAACGATCCAACAGGCGACAGTTGGGATTATCCAGATGTTCAGTAATCTGAATCAGCAGGATTTTCTCAAGCACTTTTGAAATAGCTGGAAGAACACTAATAGGACGATAGTCCTTGGGTAGAGAAGGAATGCTTGTTTTTGGGATCGGTGTGATGATGGCTGATTTCCATAGCGAAGGAAATGTTTTCGAATCGATAACAGCATTGAACAAATGGGAGAGTGGTTGCAGAATAAAGGGACACAGTAATTTGATAAACGAAATCGGGATGCTATCGGAACCAGTAGCATTTGTACGGACTTCGAAAATTTTTCGACAAACTTCATCAACATTTGTGCGACGGAAGTTGAATTCATCTGCACCGCGATCAACAGCTGATCTGTGGTTCGGCTCATTTTGCGTGTCGAGCTCTTCCACATCCCCTAATTCACGATGGCCTTCACAAAAGAACCTGTTTAGCTCTTCCGCACTGATCTCGTCTGTTGAATCTTGTCTTGATGAGTTGTGAATGCCTTCCCTTCTGAGGTTGCACCAAAGCTTCTTCGCTGGAAGGTCATGTCCAAAGTGCTGCTCCGCATAACCCTTTTTTGGCACGGTCCCGCTTCTGAACGTAGTTGATCCAATTAGTATCGCCTCTTCTTTTGTTTGGATTACGTGAGTAAAGCTTGAATGCAAGATTTCTCAATGAAATCGCTTGTTTGATTTGCTGCGTGATCCAAGGGGTTCGTTCGTCTCGTACGGTGATTGTTTGTTCTGGAGCATGTGCGTCCAGAAGACTTTTCAACTCTAATGTTAGAATTGTTGCCTTAGCTTACGTTATTGTTGTCAAAAAAGGATTGAAGGTCCTTGGCTTGAAAGTCTGCCTGTAGCTGCATCGCATCAATGTTCCGGAAGTTTCTTACACAAATCCGCTGTCTGCGTGGTTTTTTCATTCTGATGTCTGTTAGCAGATATACCACTTCATGGTCTGAAATGCTGCTTCCAAGAAATGCTTTTGCTTTCTTGACGTACTGAGGACAGTCGGTGATAAGTAGGTCTATCGTAGACTAAGAGATGTCGGTGATTCTGGTAGGACCTGTGCTGAGAATGGACCATTAAAATAACCAAAACGGCCGCTATGAAAAGCATAGATAGCGCCACCGTAGCCTTGTGTGTTTGACATAACAGCAATGCTGTCACAATGTTAAATCCCATATACAGTGGCGCCATTGTTTTGATGCGGTGAGCACTTGCAAAAACTACAGACGGCAGTGAGTGTCTGATGAAATTGTAGCCGGGGACGCGCACTGGCCCTACGGGAGAGGAGGCCTTCAATTTTGTCTCAGTAATTGCGAAAAGATGATACTGATTTGCGTCGAGCAAGAGTTTTACACCATCAATGTGATGCTCCAGACCCCTGACATTCAGGTGTCCGATACGAAGATTTGCAAAATTTGGCATATCTATTTGGAAACGTCAGCGTGGCAGTCAATTAGCAGTGTGAGGAAGTAGAAGTATCTGCTGACACCGCATCATAAAAAATCGACGACGCATCTCCAGCGTTAGTGGCGTTCCCTGCTAGTTCGTGAAGTTGTTGAATATTGTTTATGGATGTGTACCGCTCATGTTCGGGGAGCAGAACGGAGACACGATCGTTCTTAACGAATACGGATTTCAAGACATTAGATTGCTTGAGACGAAGAGCATAGTTACGTATCCTGAAGGTGGGAAGCGACAGTACTTCATTAATGGTGAAGCGATACTCTAGACACTGTCCTCCTTTAAGGTTGGATAGCTTTGCCTCACGGTACCTCTCAAAATACTTCCGCATCACAGCCTGTCTCAAAAATTACAATGACGGTGGGACTGATTGAGCGGTCAGACCATTTGGATGGTTTCACAGGTAGACGGAAACACTCTATTACGTGCGGCAGCTCGTTTTGGCTGTCGAGGAAGTGCAGTATACTTTCGACGATGGCGTGAGCATTTTCTCCTTCGTTGAACGGTAGTTTGTTGATTGCGAGCCTACACGAGTTGATCGTCTGGGAGCAGGTGTTGGCCAGCTTGGCTCCTGTTTCGATCATCTCGAGTTTATCGTTTAGATTGTTGACTAAGCGATTCTGGGTTTCTTCTCTTTCGCTGGTACGGTTGATATCATTTAACCTGTTTTGCATCCGGTCGAATTGCTTTTTGCTACTCGTTTTGACCGCATTCAACTCGGTTTGCATTTTGGAAATTAGCGAAGAGAGCTCCTGCAATTCTGATTGCAACTTTGCAACCTTCGATTCGAGTTCTTGAATACATTTTCCCAGCGGAGGATCGCTGTTGACTGTTGCTGCTTCTGAACTAGGCTGCCGCGGATTGAACAGCTTTCGCAAAAGTATTGAAAATTTGACACATTTGCCATCTGAGTGTCGGAGATTCTCACGAAAATCGCATGGTACCACGTCAGACATGCATCGCAACATATCCACTTTATTTGCACTGCTTTCTTCTTTTTTCCTCCTTTTACCTTCGACGGTGGAGTTCCACGATTACAAAGTCCACAAATATCATCGCTCATGTTACGGAAATGTGATACATGTTACGGAAAGGTGTTATTCGAAGGACGCGAAGAACTATTTTATAAAAAATTAAATTCTCGCGGCGCGGACGGCAACAAACACTATTTCCAGTAACTAGGGGCTCTCATGCAACTATTCACAACTGTTTAAGAATTATTACGTTTGATAACACTACAGAACTTTGAAATATTCTTGTGTTGTTTTACTTTGTTGCTGCCGCCTATTACAGTGTTACCAACTTGTGTACTAAAGGTGGTATTCCATACGGCTGTATGTACGAGTTTCACTTGGAAAGGGTAAGGATCCCAAGCTCCCACCTGGAACCCCCTCACTCTAGCTGATTTCAGAAGGACAACAGTGCCCAGGTTGCACTACCAGCTAAGTACGCAACCCTTAGTTGGAGGTCTTTGTCATCGTTAGACCCGTGGAAGCGTGAGGTAGGGGCTTGTGAGGACCAGAGCTATGGATTCTACCCCATTACCCCGAATGCCATTTCCCCGAATGCCATCACCCCGAATTCCATTACCCCGAATTCCATCACCCCGAATGCTATTTCCCCGAACTTACAATTATTTTGCCATGATAATATTGATGACATTTCTCCCTGACATTAGAATTCGGGGTAATGTAATTCGGGGTGATGGGTCGTTCGGTGTTTTGGAATTCGGGGTGATGGCGTTCGGGTTAATAGCATTCGGGGTAATGGGATTCGGGGTAATGGGGTAGAATCGTAGGTACTGGTTCAACCTGGAGAACTCGAGAATCGGCGGATTAGCTGCAGGCGCAAAAGTTGCGCAGGGCTCTGGCGAGAGCAACGAAGCGTAGTTATCACAGAAGCGGCAGTAGAAACTTGGCCCTGGCGCGATGCCAGCAGTACGAAGAGAGCAAGGGAAGTGCAGGAGCGTAAGATTCACGTGAGTCATACGCAGAAAGCGAAGCACGGAGCGGTGCAGCCAGGTCCGTCCCACTCGGGCTCAGATTGGGTACCACTTCTAGTACTGCATTTGGTCCCTCGGTAGTGCAAAATGTACCCAAGTTTGACAGATCGCAGTACACTTTGAACGGCATTCTAGATTACCTTATGAGCCATAAAATTTTAGCCAACTGCAAGGGACATGGGAGTCTTTAATTTGTCTTTGGTGCAGCGGTTAGCACATTAGCCTCCCCCATAACGTAATGCCAAGAAGCAGTTCCGGGGGAATGGCTCGTGGGCCAAGATGGATTTAGTCGGTATGGATTCGAATCCGACACTCTGGCGCACACGATGGACGAATTCGATATGACTAGCCTCCATATCGAGCGTGAAACGCTGGGTTAGTTCGTAAATGCAATTTACCACCTTCTAAAATTAAAAAAATGTAGGTATGCTCTGAATTATGAACACATGTCACGATGCCAAAAGCTGATTGCATATGTATTTTTTTGTGATTTAATTAGAAAAAAAAATCGCCTGATCGGAAAACTATGCCTTAAAATATAGCCTTTAAAATGAAACATTACAGGCAATAATAAAACAAATGAGAAGAATTGTTTTTTATTTCTTTCTTTATTATAATTTACGTAACGTAAGAAATCTCCTTCTTGAAGTGTTACACTAACTCAAATTATGTGTTAACTAACTCAAATTATGTTCCTGAATTTGATTTTCCTGACTGTTCTACTGCAAGCGCTCAAGTTCTCTAGGCAAACCACTTTTGAAACCGAGTTTGAAACTATAAATGCAAAAATGCCGAGGTCGGCGGAACTCAAAAGAACCGCCAACAGAAAGGTGAATATCAGATGACCCAAAATGGGTCGTTTGCTGAAACGATGAACTGACAGTCGGGGAAAAATAGCACATCCAATTGTATTATAATGCTTATCATTGCTTATTTATAAACATTTGGACAATTGGAGAACCAGAACAGACGATCGAATATTCAAAGTAAAGTTACATATTTGTAGCCAAATTTAGCCTGTTCGGACAATACAAGCTTCAGATATTAGTTGAAAGAACAGCTTATTTTGAAAAGAAGGGTACCGTTAAGTCACCATGCGGCCTCCATTCACCGTGCACATATACAAATTCCTACAGAATATTCATACAATTTTCACAAATTATTCTTTTGTCAGCAAAATAAGATAAAACTGATGGAATGAAGTAGTTTTTGTCACAAAGCATTTTGAAAAACCTAGTTTATGTAGTCAAAATCATGTGAATTCTGTTTGATAATGAGATTTTTCAACACTCTTAGGGGCCGTTCAAATATTACGTAACGCAACAGGGGGAGGGAGAGGGTCTTACATACATACATTTGAATGAACCCTTAGTATGAAGTGACCATACGTCCCGCTTTTCGCGGGACAGTCCCGCATTTTAACCTTTTGTCCCGCTCTGAAAAGTGTCCCGCGAAATGTACCGCATTTCACTAAAATCATAAATATGTCCCTCATTTCTAGAGCAGTTATTATTACTACCAAATTTGCATTTGCTTACCCAGCATGTACAGTATGCATTTGTTAATGGTTTGAATTTAAAATTAAGTACAATTTGAATTCGTTGCCTTTTAATGGTTTGTTTGAAGCAACAGAAAATTTGTGCAAGTTTTATAAATGCAAAAAATCTTCTCAGATCAGATCAGCGGTCATAAGCTTCTCTTTGAGCTACAAATTCTCAAGGCATATTTTTCCAACCTTTAAGATATATATTTTATTGTTATAAAATTCTCTGCGAACGCTGCTCAGGATTCCAATGTTTATGTACACTGAAATAAAATCTCCATTATATTTTATGTGCAGAAATCGAATAGATGCAAATTTTTTACCTCGCAGTAGATTTTATGTGCCGCATATCAATCTTATTTGATACCAATGAAATAAAATGTTCATGCACATATTTTTCACTTGCATTGTAATGCATTATGAAGGTCACGTTGTTACAACCTATTAAGGTTGCAAATTGAATTCAAGAATAGAAACTCGTAGAGCAACGGACACAACAATATGATGCCTTCTGTATCATTATTTTTTGGAGGTAATCCCATTTTTATTATACGTTACTAAGCATTTATGGTTCCCGTTTTCCAACAGATTCCGAGAAGTAACAGGACTGCATCGGATTGAACTCTACGATTGTGAATGTCACGTTGGCACGTTGCTAGGAATTAACAGGATTCTCCGACTCTGAACAAATTCTAGCGCAAACGCCCATCGCTAATCCCACCTACAGCATACAGTTCACTTCATCACTATTAAGACCACGAAAATGCAGCCGAGAGTTCAATGAACGCAAATGAGCCTTCAATTTGCTCTTGATTTATTTTTATATTTAAAGAAATGGGGGAAAATAAACATTTTGGTCACAGATAATTTATATTGGCGTGATTACTTAAAATAATGTGCAATCGCATTTATTTTATAAAGGCACTGCATTTAAAAGCTAATCGTTACCAAGTCGTAACTTTTATGTGCAGAATTAATAAAGTGCAAATGCGAAGCTTGATTGCAAAAATATATGTGCGCTGCACATACAATCTAGATGCAGTTTCTGCTCAGTGTAAGTTTCGGTTTCAGAACTTGTGATAGTTTTCTTCTAGATCATGTGAAATCTCCTTTAGTTTTTTTTGTAAAAGCTTTTCTTTGGATGCTGTAAGAATTATGCTCCGGATTCTGTTTACAGGAAGTAGAATTTAATCTTTAAATTGAGAAAAGTCCATAGTGTGGACAGCTAAAGTAGAATAAGGTATTGTATGCAAATATCTTGGACAAATAACAATTAGGGTGCCGGTGCCATTAGTGAACTACCTAAGCTATAAAAAATCATAACAAAATAACGAAAAGCCCTAACAGAGATCTTTTGGCATCAACAGAAAGATTTCAACTACTACTATATGGGAAAAATATGAAAAGAGTGATAAAACTAATTTTTTAACATAAAATTGCTTGAGCCACTATTGGTACACGTGTTCCAGTAGTTGCGCTAGTGCTCCAGTAGTAGACGTTCGGAAATGATACAAGGAATTTTAAACAAAATGGTAAATTTTAACATAGATTTTACATTTTTCCCTCCGAACAGCAACTATATCTTTCGAATGAACCATAAAGATCATCTCTGGGACTTTTCTTCATTTTTAAACATCTATTTCAAAAACTGCTTCCAACCGTTGATCCACTACTGGAACACGACGGCAACTATTGGTGCAAGGGAAACTTAATTATTTATATGACTTTTTGATAAAATGAAAAGCTGAAATTTGGCAAATCGACTAAACTAGAGGCGATCTATCAACCAAAAATAGCACATGTCGTTTTTATCGAAAAATGTAGGTTTTATTCCATAGTCCAATCTACTGATGCATTACAACCATTGGTACCGGCACCCTATTCCTGTTTTGTTTCCAATTCGCTCAATTTTGAGTACCGCAATCGGGGGTCATATTGATCACTATTTTACAACTTTTTTTCATGGTATCCATTGGAATTCAAGTATTGTTAAAATTATTTCGACAAAATCAGTACTTCATTGATCTTTATTAGTTTATGTTTTCGACTTTTCATGAAACAACAATTCACATTTCATAAAATAAAGAAATAAAAATCCTATTTACTTAATTTGGGTCTCCTGAATTTAAAAATTATGTCAAAAATCTTACAATTCCTGTATTAGATCATTTTACTGCAAAATTAAACTTTGTAAATCTGTATAATACGCCTAAATATAGGCAATTTCCCTTTAAATAAGCAAGTTATTCGAATTTTATGAGCAAACAACTTTTCTTGTAATGCTGTATGACTTCAAAACTGAGATCATTAGTTCACACTTAGGCTTACATTGTCATATCTACCTTTCTCAAGTGATGTTTATTATTCTACCTTATGACATGTTTTGTGCTTCTGCTTGAAAAACATTGGCTTTTACGGATTTTTTCCACTGTAGACAATTGACCAGTATTTATAAAAAAGGATTGTTGTTATTTTTAATAATGTGTGAAATTTTGTCCCGCTTTGAAGCAAGATATATCTGGTCACTTTAAGTAGGAACACCAAAAAATTCACATTTTTTCATTTTAACGCAAGAGTATGAAATTTTTCAAAATTTCAACAAGTTTTCACTGTGGATACTATTAGCAAGATGGATTTCATTGGCCCATTCCGGTAAATGATTTTCCGGTAAATGGTCTTCCGGTAAATTGCATTCCGGGTAGTGTCGGAGAACCTTTGTTACTATATTAAGACATTCAATAAGACTTATATATAGTCAGTTGAATTAAACCAAATAAATAAATAAACTTAAAGTGTTGAAATTTATGTTATTATATGCAAATCAAAGGCTTAAGACTACGCTTTCAAATAGGCCTATTGAGCTTAAATCGGTTACGATTTCGTTGAGATACAGCTGTTTGAAGTTTGTAAGGTGATCCCTACCCGGTCAACCATTTCTTCAATTTTCTTCACATTTCTTTATGTCGAGCTTTAAAGACGCTCATATAACAAATCGATAGCGATCGTCATCGATTCATAAAGAAATTCAACGCTCATTAAGTAGTATCCCGGTCAACCATCCTATGCGCTACTTTAAATATCTTTATCCAATAATATAGATTTCTGTCGTTTTTACTTTACTGTTAATTCTGTTACGTATATTTATGTATCTTCATCGATCCATAAAACTTCATAAGTAACTTCCTTTATCAAGCATACGATATAAATCTTCAACGAAACGGTACTAAATTTCGTTCAATCATCTTTTATCGGTAGAACTTTAGTTACTTTTATGAATATTCATCGGAAAATGTGTCACGAATGATGCCAAAGTAACGTTATATATTGACAACGAAAAATGAAGCTTGGTATCGAGGCACCTTTATCACTCTTTTCAATATCATTTCGTAAAGCAGCGTAAAGATATTCCAAAGAAAGATAGATAGATAGTAAAGATAGGCCAACTCTTCCCCTGTATTGAACTGCAAATGAATCACAATAGTTTATGAATAGTTTTTTCCACCCTTAATTATATAAGTAAGCATGGCTTATTTGGTAAGTATCCTCCGATTTCCCATATCATTGGAGTTCAAATCCCAATTTAAAAAAGTGACAAAAAAGTTCATGATAAACATAAACAAATTGACAAGGTGCGTATAGAACCCCACAAATGTTTTGGTTCACGATCGATTTTTTTGCAAGTCGATAAAGTAGGAGATTTTGGTCTCGAAATTTTGATAAAAATCTGTATCAACATTTCACGATACTACTTAATGAGCGTTGAATTTCTTTATGAATCGATGACGATCGCTATCGATTTGTTATATGAGCGTCTTTAAAGCTCGACATAAAGAAATGTGAAGAAAATTGAAGAAATGGTTGACCGGGATCGTGAAATGTTGATACAGATTTTTATCAAAATTTCGAGACCAAAATCTCCTACTTTATCGACTTGCAAAAAAATCGATCGTGAACCAAAACATTTGTGGGGTTCTATACGCACCTTGTCAATTTGTTTATGTTTATCATGAACTTTTTTGTCACTTTTTTAAATTGGGATTTGAACTCCAATGATATGAGAAATCGGAGGATACTTACCAAATAAGCCATGCTTACTTATATAATTAAGGGTGGAAAAAACTATTCATAAACTATTGTGATTCATTTGCAGTTCAATACAGGGGAAGAGTTGGCCTCAAAAATAGCCAGAACTCTAGCTGCAGGCATGGTTACTGCCGAAAAATATTTGTAATAATACCTACTGGTTAAATAGCATCCTTCTTGTACTGCGAAAGGCGATAATACGTAATGCTTTGGATTTGAAGAGAATGATTCAAAAAAGTCGAGGAAAATCATTATTGGTCTCTAATAATTCGATTATTGCAAAATCAAAACATCGAAACCTGTCATACGATTTACTAGAATATCTTTACGCTGCTTTACGAAATGATATTGAAAAGAGTGATAAAGGTGCCTCGATACCAAGCTTCATTTTTCGTTGTCAATATATAACGTTACTTTGGCATCATTCGTGACACATTTTCCGATGAATATTCATAAAAGTAACTAAAGTTCTACCGATAAAAGATGATTGAACGAAATTTAGTACCGTTTCGTTGAAGATTTATATCGTATGCTTGATAAAGGAAGTTACTTATGAAGTTTTATGGATCGATGAAGATACATAAATATACGTAACAGAATTAACAGTAAAGTAAAAACGACAGAAATCTATATTATTGGATAAAGATATTTAAAGTAGCGCATAGGATGGTTGACCGGGTAAGATAAGATCGGACAACTGGCTTCTTTTAGTTGTTCTTCTTTTCATCCATGAGCCCAGTTATAAATCCACCCTTGCGTGTTACGCTTGAACAGTGTTGGCAGTTGTATGGAAGACAGTACACTTAAGGCTAAGTAGCCCGTCATTCGTTTTAGCAACAATGATGACTTTTCAGCTTGCATTTCAAAGTGATAAAACTCAGTTTGGATAGTTTGCATCAGGCCCATGGCACGGGTCGACTTCTAGCATAGTCAACATCTCCATGTGTTTACCCATTTTCGGGTAAATTGAATCGAGAGTGCAATCAGGACGCGAAGTTTTGTTTAATGTTTATGATCCGTAATCGAGCAAGTGTCGCAATAAAATAACTGATTGCTTGCTTGGAGGCTTGCAGGATGTCTTTAAATGTTTTCTCTCCTTCCAAAACTATCGAAATGTTGAAGGTGCTTCAACTTTTTAGCACATTATTAGCTGAATTAACAATATCAAAAATTGATAATCAAACCATAACAAACAATTAAACAAAACAATGGTCTTTGTTTTCACAGTTCTTACAACTGACAGTGGGCGATATTCACTTATCGCCCGGGACATCCTGGCTACGAAGAACACTGTGTATCGATATATGGTTGTCAGGGGCCTGGTTTGCATTGACTTGAAAAAGTATCACTGTACGCGCTAACATGTATAAAGTATGCTGATACTTTTTCAGCTGTGTCAGTGCGAAACCAACTGATTTTCTTTGATTCGATATCGTGAGATGAATTAGCAACAATCATCAACGACGCGTGCAAATTTCAATGACGGCCTACTTCGCCTTAAGACGGTACGCTTAAAAAAGCTTTCTGTTAAACGTGAACTGTCAAAAATACACCGTGAACTACCATAATGTTTATGGATCTTTGCATGAGTTCACTAATTTGACGTTTGAGCGGAGCCGAATTCACTGGTTTCCATGGTCACATAAACAACACGGCACCGCTAAAACGTCAAATAGCACATTCGTGCATAGGTCCATATGAACGTTCACGGAACTAGGCAACGCGTTCATATATGCATGATCTAGTTCACGGTGAATTTTTGCTTGTTGACGAGTTCATGACTGCTGTTCACAGATACGAAAACGATTTTTTTTATGTGTACTTCATTTGAAAAAAAAAAATAATAGAAAACGAACTAATTGAAGCGCAATAGGACTAATCTTACACAACAATTTGCATCCGGCTGTCAGCTTGAAGAACGGTATGTCCCTGGGAGGGAGAAACCAATTCAAAATTTCTCAACGTCACAGTGAGCCGAGATTTTGCTGTCACGAACTGTCACTATGAGCCCGGGTTTTAAACAATGGACAAACATGATAAAAGCGCGTAATTAGCCAAAGCATATTTTTGCATTTCATTAAAAGTAGCAAAAATCGAATTAGATTCAATTCATGCACATTCAAAAGTAACGTCACGAGAGCGCCGTTTATTCTAATTGAATGTAACGTACTGGAATGAGGCTCTTTTTACTGTTTTCAATTAAACTAAAAATTAAACGCGTAGAAAACTGTGGCCCTTTTTCAACGTTTGTCCAGAAAGATCGAAGGTACACAACAAATGAAAACTAGCGATTCTCACCAAGCCTGCCTTGATTGTCGTTGGCAAACTGGAGTTATCTTGCCGTTTGGAAAAAAATTGTATCAAATTTCGTGTGTAGTATCTGTGCCTCCCTCCCAGGTATGTCCTTATCATTTTTTACGCATATCCTAATTCATTCTTTACGCACTTTCGGGTCCTTCGGAATTGATAAAAATTAGAGTGCCTGTAAACAAGAGTGACGTCATGTTCCAGTTTTGACAGGTCTCCTGCTCAATTGGAACGCGGATTTGTATGGAAATGACAGTTTGCCGCTGTTCCAATTTTGACATTGACGCCACTCTTATCTAGATCCACTCTGATAAAAATGATGATCCGGATGCAATTTACTGCTGCCTCGTACATAATTAAAGGCTTTGCTTTTCAAACTGATTTCGCTTCACAATGGACCGATGCACGAGTTCACTATCTGACGTTTGAGCGGTGCCGTGTTATTTACGTGACCATGGCAACGAGTGAATTCGGCACCGCTCAAACGTCAGAATAGTGAACTCGTGCATCGGTCCATTTTCTTTGATTAACGTCAGTCGGCTAGTTAACAGGAACTTTTATGAACAACCGCAAATAACAACAACCTAACAAGGTAATCCAGCAACACAGGCAAAATCGACAATTGCGTCACAGAAATTTGTTTACTTTAGATCGTTATCGTACAAACTACGCCAAATTTAGTCCTCTAAATCAAATGATGTCTGTTTACAATGAGCACTGTGAAATGATTGATTTAAGTATGCCCCGGACCAAATTGGAATCATATTTTAACTCACTAGGAAATCTTAGAATATAAGAAACTATGTTACTATGTAGTCTACAAACGATTGACGAAATAAATAAATAAACAGGCAAAATCAAAACAAACGTATCCGATGGCAAATTTCCACACGCAGCCACACACTCGGAGACATCAAAATTAAAGTGTCCATTTCCCGGCCATTTTGCTTGTCCCGGGATTCGGGACAAAAATTGATGCTTGTCCCGGGAAATCCCGGGATTCCGGGATTTCTAGGAATTTCATTAAAACTTGTACTTTCGTTGAAATGGAAGTGAAATTTCTATTTTACAATGTTTTTACGTATTAAATTGGAATTTTAATATAAAATAAAGATTGTTTTTCAAGGAAGTTGAAGTATATAAATTAATTACAGCGAATTTATTCTTATAAAATTCTGCTTACTTAATACATATCATAGCTTACCTTGAATAATTAGGTACGGGTATGTTGGGAAAGTTTACAAATTCTCTATTAGAAATGAAAGAATGATAAACAGTTAACATTATAATAATAATACAATTTTATCCAGAAAATTTGAAAAACCATCATCATCATCACTATCTAAGAGAACGATTTGAAACCATTGAAGGTACTGTAGTGGATCATAGTAAAAGTCAATTATTGATAATTAGGAATTTTGATTACTTTCAGATTAGCTTTATTAGTCTAGGGTTATGGAAACGGCCAATGCTGTAAAGATACGTAATAAGTAGACTAAGGAAAAAAATTACTTTTTTGATAATTTAGCCTTTGCATGAAAACAATTACCCATTTATTCCCTTCCCTTCATGATTTTTTTTCTATTTTATCGAAAAAAGTTTACGCAACTATGGTTGTCATGTCTTTTGCGGCTTAAACCAGCAGACGGTGTTTTGTAAATTACGAACTTCAGGTTTTTTTTTCGAATAAAGTTTGATTCTGAGAAAGTTTGTCGTTGTTTTGCTTGTAAATTTAGCGGTTTTCATACATTTTTTCAGTCACCTCGGGAATCCCGGGATTCCCGGGATGGAATGCTTTATATCCCGGGAAATGGGAAATCCCGAAATTCTTTAAATCCCGGGATTTTTTGTCCCGGGATGTACCGGGATGGACACTCTAATCAAAATCAACCAATCAGCGACTGGATCACAAACTGGATCCAATTCTTTAACCAATTGTCCGATCTTTATCTTAGATCACATCGGTCGCTGTTGGTTCATGAGCGTGTGAGCGTGGATCCTGCTTAATATTGGTTAATTTTGCGTAAACGACATGATGCTTTCCACCACTGTCCATAGTTGATAAATTTTAAGCAGTCCAATTTTGCTAACTTTCGCGTACTTAATGCAGCATCGTAACAAAACAAATCAATCTCAAATTTTGAGAAATCGTCACTCAATGGTATAGAAGTCTAAAGAAAATATTAACATGCGATTTTAGGAACATTAATTTTTGAGCTTTTGTCCGACCATGCGCCACTGTGTTACGGGTGAATATATTCTGTAGAAAGCTACGGTGTACTGTATTGGGAAGGTGATATATTCCGAAAACGGACAGCCACTTGACGACGTCATTCCAACCAACCAAATTCGATGTTTACACCAGTAAAGAGCCTGCCTTGTTAATTTTTATGCCGTGGCATCATCGATCGGCTGCGATGATACCTTGGGGGCCGTCCATAATTTACGTAACATTTTTCACTGATTTTTTACACCCCCCCTCGTAGCATTTAATCACAAATGCTGATACCCTCCTGGAAAATACGTAGCATATCAAGTATCACCTTTCCCATCTATTTATTTTTTATTTGTTGTCCTCAGCGATTGGGCTGAAACAAAACATTAAAATCCAGAAATTCAAAAAAAAAAAAAAATGATATTTTCTGATATTATTTACTGACTGAAACGTCAGGACAATCTAACGAATGATACTTTGATATACCATAGCGCTCAAAAATCATTTGAAAAATAGTTTAAAAATCTTATTTCCTGTTTAAGTCACAACATTTTGGGGTCCAGTTTATACAGGTTAAATTTAATTTGTAGTACATTTGCTGTTGTTAAAATTTAAAACAAGTTCACAGAAGAAAATGTTAAAACAGGTAAAAATCTTGTTCGAAATGATAAAGCCAACAGCAATGAGTGAGGGTTCAAAATATTTTATAATGTATTAAACATAAATTTTGTTTTATTAGGGCCGATTTCTTCACCCCGCTTAGGCCTTAAACCTATAGTTTAATCATATCCCGGTCAACCATCCTATGCGCTACTTTAAATATCTTTATCCAATAATATAGATTTCTGTCGTTTTTACTTTACTGTTAATTCTGTTACGTATATTTATGTATCTTCATCGATCCATAAAACTTCATAAGTAACTTCCTTTATCAAGCATACGATATAAATCTTCAACGAAACGGTACTAAACTTCGTTCAATCATCTTTTATCGGTAGAACTTTAGTTACTTTTATGAATATTCATCGGAAAATGTGTCACGAATGATGCCAAAGTAACGTTATATATTGACAACGAAAAATGAAGCTTGGTATCGAGGCACCTTTATCACTCTTTTCAATATCATTTCGTAAAGCAGCGTAAAGATATTCTAGTAAATCGTATGACAGGTTTCGATGTTTTGATTTTGCAATAATCGAATTATTAGAGACCAATAATGATTTTCCTCGACTTTTTTGAATCATTCTCTTCAAATCCAAAGCATTACGTATTATCGCCTTTCGCAGTACAAGAAGGATGCTATTTAACCAGTAGGTATTATTACAAATATTTT
This sequence comes from Aedes aegypti, assembly GCF_002204515.2. Taxonomy (NCBI): domain Eukaryota; kingdom Metazoa; phylum Arthropoda; class Insecta; order Diptera; family Culicidae; genus Aedes; species Aedes aegypti. Next base: position 230,275,056 of record NC_035108.1, on the reverse strand, counting down.
TCGGCAGTAACCATGCCTGCAGCTAGAGTTCTGGCTATTTTTGAGGCCAACTCTTCCCCTGTATTGAACTGCAAATGAATCACAATAGTTTATGAATAGTTTTTTCCACCCTTAATTATATAAGTAAGCATGGCTTATTTGGTAAGTATCCTCCGATTTCCCATATCATTGGAGTTTAAATCCCAATTTAAAAAAGTGACAAAAAAGTTCATGATAAACATAAACAAATTGACAAGGTGCGTATAGAACCCCACAAATGTTTTGGTTCACGATCGATTTTTTGCAAGTCGATAAAGTAGGAGATTTTGGTCTCGAAATTTTGATAAAAATCTGTATCAACATTTCACGATACTACTTAATGAGCGTTGAATTTCTTTATGAATCGATGACGATCGCTATCGATTTGTTATATGAGCGTCTTTAAAGCTCGACATAAAGAAATGTGAAGAAAATTGAAGAAATGGTTGACCGGGATGGGTAAGCGTGGTTTACGGCTTAAGCGAAGGTGAAGAAATCGGCCCTTAGAGTTTTTTTTTAATTATTCGTGGTTAAGAAACAGATTTCAGTGAATATGATCAACAAATCCATTCAGCAAACAGTGGACAGTTAGATAAAAAATAACAATTATAAAATTTGGTTTGTTTAAAAGTCAGCGATTTTGATACAATCATCTTTAAATATTAATATGTCAACTAAACTTCATCATTGTTTCCCTATTCTTACACAACTCACAATAAAACAATGAATTAAAATATGCTCTTTCGCTGAATTATTGTGTTAGGAATTTAAATAATAGGATATTTTCGATAACACTCAAATATGATAACCTCATTATTATCCAGGTTGTTCCATGAAGTGCATTGATATATCAAAACATTCCCTTGAACTGAGTGGAGATATTCTGCAATATTGAACGCACCTAAAAAATATCTTGTATTGGCTCCATCCCACTACCCCGAACGCCATTACCCCGAACGCCACTATCCCGAACGCCACTACCCCGAATGGGTCACTACCCCGAAAGCCATTACCCCGAATGGGTCATTACCCCGAACGCCACTACCCCGAATGAGCCATTACCCCGAATAGTATGAGATACAGTGCAGTATCTTGTTTTGCGGGCAAAAATGCGTCTCGAATGAAAACTGGTAATTATTGTCGCATAAAATTTGTCGGTACAATGTTCATCATATATTTTCCCTTCTTTTATATGTCTGCTATTCTTTCGAAACATCTTGTTGGCAATTATCTTCTTCTCATTCTTTCTGAGACAGTGCCTGTTTATCAGCTCAGTGGGCACTTTCGCAGTTCAAGGGTTCATTCACAAATTTCATAACGCTAAAAATTGGCATTTTTGACACCTACCTACCCCCTCGTACCATTTTTTGTATGGAAATTCTACATATTGTGTATGGGCTGTAACATTTTGAGGACAACCACCCAAAATATTGTTTGCTCCCTTCAGCGTTACGAAATTTGTGAATAGGCTTTCAATAAAATAAGCCTTTTATCGACTAAGAGCTTTCCTTGTTAATTTACCATTCTTGTACATGTGCCTCTATGCACAGGGACGTCAAGGAAATGTTCAATGCATACAATCCGCCACCGGAGGAATTCGAACCCATTGCCCTCAATATGGTCTTGTTAAACAGCTGCGTGATCACCGGTATTTGGACTTCTTGGTGGTGTTCATATTTCAATTTTGTTTTTAAACAAATATTTTCCATTCTTATGAATATGGGTTGTGCCACAGCATCACGTTGTTACAGTGATCATTCATGTCATAGCTGCAAACAATTCACCAGAAATTTGCCCTTCTTTCTTAAATAGGCTGTTCTTACAAGTTTTCGTTGGATAAGCTAGTCACTAATATTTCCATATAGAACAGCTTTTCTAAGAAATATATCCTGAAGGCATTCACTAAAGTAAATCATGCTATAAATTACAATCAGAAATTTGCCCTTTCTTTTATCTTCTTGTTTTAAAACAGATAGGTCTCATATGGATTTGCTCACCACTTTTCTGCCATCATCATTTCTTCATTGTCTTGAATAAAAAAAAATGTTTTGTGGTTATCTTACAGAAATTCAAATTAATGATCCCACAAACCAACGAAAGTTCTTACTGTAGCATCAATCAGAGGCCGCCGTTTTTCTAACATGTACAAGTATACAAGTACTGTAACGGAACGATTGTCTATTAGATTGGTCTTAAAGATATTCACTTGCAGCGACTATCAGAGTGACCTTCCATTACCATCGTTTACGAAACAAAATCTTTAAAAAGATCTTAATGCTAGTTGCCCGATACCTACAAAAATGAGTAAAGGAAGTGGGTACCGATGTCCAATAAGAGACTTTACTACATCCTAATTTTATGCATATCATAGCTATTTCATAATAAATTCACCCTTCTTTAAAAATAGGCTGTTCTTCAGAGCTTTACAATGTGGTTGTGTGAATCTTACCAAAATTAGAGGGCAAATCCAAACAAAACTTAGTATGTAAAAAATATTTGCTGAACAACTAGGTGCTTTTTTATCTTCTAATATTTGAAAAATAAATTGTTGAGCCAAACTCGTTAAATACTCAAAAGGAATCGTACAATTATTACCCCACTCTCTAACTAGAATAAGTCTCAAAATGTTATGCACTCGGGGTAATGACGTTCGGGGTAGTGACCCATTCGGGGTAGTGGCGTTCGGGGTAATGACCCATTCGGGGTAATGGCTTTCGGGGTAATGGTTTTCGGGGTAGTGGCGTTCGGGGTAGTGGCATTCGGGGTAGTGTCATTGAATCCTTGTATTGCTATAATAACGTTAAAATTTGCGCAAATGAGCATATTGTATTCTCTTGAAGAAATAAAGCTCCAACAGAAAATATGATTGAAACCATTTTAGGTTGATTCGGTGTCTTGTTAACAAACAGAAAAACAATATTTTCCATGACGATAATGAATCTTCGAGCTGTTTAGTAGAATACCTATAAGTAGATGAAAAAAAAACGAATTTAGTACTATACCATTTAATTCCACTAGAGTTTGTATCCTTTGACAGATACGCGTATTTCGACCTCAACTGTAAGGCCGTCTTCAGTGTCAGTGTCTAGTACACGACACTGAAGACGGCCTTACAGTTGAGGTCGAAATACGCGTATCTGTCAAAGGATACAAACTCTAGTGGAATTAAATGGTATACAGTACTGACCCGATTTTGTCAGCCCCCGATTTTGTCTGCCCCCGATTTTGTCAGCTTTTTGACCCGATTTTGTCAGCCTATTTTGAATTTGTCAAAAAGTTGTAATCGTCATGTTTTACCACGTTCAAATTAAAGTTTATGATGATGTTTGATGCCATGCACGCATGGGCGTAGCATGCCTTTTTTTAAAAGTGAAAAAAATCGATATGACCAATATAAGGGAGGGGGAGCCCCTGATAAGAAAAAACTGGCTACGCCCATGTCCATTGCCCTCTTAAAAGTCCATGTAACCATGTTACTCGTCAAAATTTGAAAAACAGGAACAAAATGAAATGACCCGATTTTGTCAGGTTCCCCATTTTGTTAGCCTAAAATTCATCGAGGGGCTGACAAAATCGGATCCTTACTGTAGTACTAAATTCGGTTTTTTCATCTACTTAATATTTTCCAACTCGATAAGGCATTGATTTTTACTTAACTCAATAATCTTTGAATTTGTTTATTTATAAATCAAATAGTTAAGACACGGGTACAATATAATATTCACATAACTACTTAAAACTTCATACAATTTGTTCGATATTTATCCTTATGTTTCAGTATTTATCAGGAAAATTTAAAATTTCTTTGAAAAATTTTATTCATATCATATTAATGTTTAAAAGCTGAATCATAATTTTATAACCCAAGTTTAAATAGTCAGACAAAAAAGTTTGATATAAAACTATTTTTTTTCAGCGCTACTCTTTTTAACCTTGATTATTCAAACTGCTACGCCCACTTGGTGGGACCCCTCCCTCCCCCTTCGTCACACATCGTCACACATTCGTGAAGACCCCCCTCCCCCCTAAAATGCTACGTCATTTATGGACGACCCCTTGGAAACCACACCAATGACTGTCGTTTTCTGCTGTTTAGTACACTATGGCGATTCTCAATTTGAAAATGTTTGAAAATCTAATATCCCATAGCTTCCTTACCATCCTTACCATAAAAATAGTGTTCTGTGAAATTTTCAGCTTTCTAGGTGGTGATTTAAAGGCGGCTAGAAGACTATGTAGGTTTATATGAAAATTACTATGGAGAAATTTTGAAACATGATCCAAGCACGTTAGTACTTAGATGCAAATACAAATTTATCATCCCATAGTGAAAACTCATTCTTCGCACCTGATTAAAGGATGTTGCTGAAGAAACAAATCCCTTTTGAGCTAATTTTTTTTTGGAACTTTTGTATATGTTTGCAGGTTTGTAATACAATATGAAGCTAAATAATAGCAAAAAAACTCATGAATATTCCTTCTCCTATCCGTTGGATTAAATAGCTCGCTTCAGCAAATTTCTTTATTATGGTTTGAAAAATGAGTTTTTACTATGTAAAAGACACGGACACCGTCTTCAGCCATTTAGCTGCACAGACTGTAACTAAACACTAGACAACAGACAAGCATGCTCCAGTGGCACAGTCATGAAACATTCTTGACGAAAAGTTTCAATGGCTGAAGCGGGAATCGAACCCACACCTCATGAAACGATGCAATTAAACGCCTGACGACCATTGGCGTAAATAGGGAGGGTCCCCGAATCATGGACTTGGACCCCCCGAAAAAAATGGAGAATAAATGAAAATATAGTTTCCATGCACTTAACCGTGTTAAATGCATTTTGAATATAAATTTCTGGATGATCATTGTTTGACAAGCAATAGCAATATGTAATTTTAAAACGTCACATTGTGCCATACTATTTCCTTTTTGCCCTTTCCCGATATTATAATTCATTGAAGCATATTTAAGAATTAGCAGAACTAGCTTGATCCATTTGTAGTGGTATTATTACAGTAATACCTCGATATAACGTAACTCGATTTTCATTTTCGTTACGTTATATTGAGGTTACGTTATATAAATTTTGTTTTTCTAAATTTCGTTCAACATGTATTGTTTGATGAGAAAATGGGCCTTACATTGATTTTATTGAACTAGCAGGCATTTCAGTTCAGTTTCCATATTTTTTCAATGTTTTGCCGTATTTAATTTTTTTATATTTTTCTTTTTTTATTTTTACCTTTCTACAGCAGTGATCCTTATAGAAATGTATTCTGGAAAAATCTTTGGAGGAATCCTTAAACACTCGGAGAAACTACAAAAGAAATTCATCTTTCATAAATCTTTGAAAAAAATGTTAATGTTAAGAAGGCCATGAACATTTCTAGCAGGCAATCATGGAACATCAATAATTTTGTTATGAAGAACTCGTGGTAAAACTCCTAAAGCAAATCTTCTTGTAATTTCTTGACAGTATTTTAGATTTTTTTTATCAGAATTCATGAATAAATCACTAGAAGAATCCATTAAAAACAAGAACAATATCTGAGGAATTTTCCATGCAAAAGTTTCTGAACGAATACGTGGTGGAATTATCGGCAGTATTCAGGAGAATTTTCTGAGGAATCTGGGGAACTTGCTCAGTTATTGGACAAATCCTAGAATAGATTTTTCATCGAATCCATAGAAAAAATTCCAGACTTATCGTCTTCAAGAACTACTTGAAGAACCCAATGAGAAAGAATAATTCATGAAAAATTGCTGAAATAATTTATGAATCTCTAGACCCTGGAAAATTATAAGGTATCATATGCGGAATGGTTTGAAGAATTCAGAGTTAAATTTTATATCCTGGAGAAATTACTTGGTGAAATTGTGTACAAAGGCACAGTAAAATATATAGATATTGTTAAAAAAAACTATTGTAGAAATTCAAAATAGTAGAATTATAATTCCTAGAATCCTGAATTCCGTGGAATCAGCTCTCGGACATATTCTCGAGAAATTCCTGAATATTTGAACCATTTCTTGATAGAATTGAATGCGAACTTTCTGATGAAATTTCTCAAGGAATTCTTATGACGGGAATCCGTTAAATCAATATTGATGAAATGATCTTAGAAACTTTTAGAGGAAACTCTGAAATCGCTTAAACATCTGGTGGAATCCCTGGCATCTTTTCTGAAGAAAATCTTAGAAGTTTTTGAACATGAATATCAGGAGGGTTAACTAGTGGAATTTCTGGACTATACCTTTCCGAATTATTTGAGGAATATGTTTTAAGTTTTATTCATGAATATCGGGAGAGTTTAAGATGAGTCGAAGGAGAAATTATTGTCGGAATCTCTGAAGGCATCCTCAGAATAATTCTAGTTGATATCCGCGGACGAATTTAAAATAAATAAAATTCTTGGAGAAACCATTTGAAAAATATCTGTGAGAATTCCTAAAGCAATAGCTTAGTATTTCCTTAAGCATTTAAAAAAAAATATTTTTTTATCAAATATAAGTTAAATGGATTACCGATGGCAGCGTGGCCCGGCGACACACAAGTCTAATCAGAGTTTGATCTAAGGGTTCATTCATTTATTTCATAACGCCGAAAATGGCCAATTTTGACACCCACCCACCCCCTCGTAACGTTTTTTGTAAGAATATTCTACAAATTTTGTATGAACCGTAACATCATGAGGACACCCACCCACCCCCTTTAGCGTTATGAAATTTGTGAATGAGCCCTAATCTATTTGAATGCAAAGTCTAAATACAAAATGATTAAAGTTTTCATAGAAAATTGAAGGGAGTAGCATGCTTGATTCCAGTGGGAGCGTACATGTAACAAAAATGAAGAAGAATTATGTATACAAATATACATCAATAACAAAATGTTGGTTTTAACATTAGCTTATAGCTCACTCAATATCGATTTATGACTTATTCAGTGATAGTAAACGCTTACATTGCTTTGATTTAGTATGAGTTGGTGTTTGAATCTTGAAAAACGTTTATTACAGTTCATAAACCATGTTTTTAATAAAAACTGGAAAAAATAATGGGGGTAAAAAAAGTTACGTTATATCGAGGTAAAAATTACGTTATATCGAGTTACGTTATAAAGAGGTTATGTTATATCGAAGTTACGTTATATCGTGGTATGACTGTAATAAGAAAACCAAAGTCTCTTCATATTTTTGAACAAGCTGCGATATTTTGTGATCAATCGTTGTTACTGCGAAATGTTTGTGTATGAGAGTTATGTTAAAGTTTCACAAAAACAAGTTCTTAAAAATAAACAATGGTGCAGCAAGCGAACTTTATTTTGTATACATTTATACATTATGTATCGTGAACATTAAAATGTTTCATATTCAAAATTATGAGTCATTCGATAAATTTGTCTCCGAGACGTCGGAACAGATATGGAGTGCTGGTAAGTAGACGACAATGAAGCAGTTGCATTCAAATGTGACAGCAAAACTGTGAACATAGAAATCCCTCTACGTATAGTAAGATAGTGGCGGATTCGTACAATAAACAACATCGAACCGTGTAAAGTCGTAGATGCCGCAACATTTGTTTTATTTTTCAATGTTACATTGACACCAATTTTCTGAAGTTTTTAAATTGAAAAGATAATAAGACTATTTTACTAGTTGTTTTTGTAGAACAAACGTATGGTCTTGTTCATACTGAAGATTGTTTTTAGACTCGCTTTTAATTCTTCTATAAGTGTTTATAATATGAACTTTTTTTCAATTATTTTTATTAATTTTTCTTACGCAACATTTTTTGGCGTCTTACGTAGGTTAGACATTACATCAATTCTTTTCTTTGTCTTTGTTAACGAGATTTTTAACCTTGGGCTAGTTCATCTCGAGACCAACAGCTTTACTTCCCTTCTAAATGAAGTCACCACTATAACTTTTCCAAGCAACTTTAGGATTTAAAGTTTCAAACTCTAACAAAAAAGGAATTATTCAATCCTTTGTTCAAATTTTGGTTTCTTGAGGTTTAGAGAAATGAATCGTTCACTACAGAAATGCTGAGCAATAATAATCCATATTTTCAAACTAGCAAGCGTTTTTATTTTTTTTCAAAGGCTTGGTTTTTTTAAGTGTCGGCTTCAAGAGGTTTGAATTTCACATTGATCTTAAACCTTAATTGAACTGATACATTTATTTCCTTTTCTTGTTTTATAACTTTGCAAAAAATCTATTATAGTCTGCTTTTAAATACTTGTATTCTATTCGCATTAAACGAAAAAATAGATTTTTAAATACGTTTACTATTTTTCCATAGAAGTGACATTTGGTATCTATGAAAGTTGATCAATCGGTTTTGAACGATTTTTAGATTTTGATCTACCTCTGTATGAAAGTGCGCCACTATAATCGGTTCACAAATATTTTCGAAACAAGCATTGTTAAGTTATCTAAATCCTTCGACTTTTATCTCTCATGAGAAGGGGCCCCCTCAAGTCTGATGGCTATTTACGCCCATGCTGACGACTCTAACCGCACGGCCACGAAGCCCACTACTATGTGATTATAAATTAGTATTTACATTACACTTCTAACGTGTTAAATCACCACCTAGAAAGCTGAAAATTTCACAGAACACTATTTTCATGGTAATGATAGTATGAAAGATATGGGAGACTGGGTTTTCAAACTTTTTTTAAATTTTGAACCGCCCTATTAGCACACTAAATTAAAAAAAATGTTTTTTGTCAGAATACCTACGATGTAAGATTAATTGCCTTTCGATTAAGCCGTAGAGTGTTTAGATTAGACGTGTAATCTCAGAGATATGGACAAAACACTTTTGTTTGTTTTTGGGGGGTGAACCCAAAGTTTTGCTCGAAAGTGTATTGTCGATTTCACCCCGTCACAAAAGTGTACGCGTCAAATCATGATGGTATCTTCGGTGCATTTATTCCTTGTAGTTTATGCAACGAATGCACCAAATACGTCGAAATGATCCGATACAAGCGTGCACTTTCATCACATTTTTTTTGCACTCTAGAACTTATGTGATAGTTCAATTTGGATTGAAGTATGCATTAAAGTCAATTCGATAATTACCTTAATTTATATACGCCATCCTTTTCTCGTGCTATCATTATCCTATCCATTCCATTATGTAATTCTCGTCCGTCTCTTTCCCATAGTAATGTAGGAGTTGGGGTCCCGCGAACTTGTACTTCTAAAATGAGATCATTGACTCGAATGTCGTAATAGTCTGTAAAATATTTTGAAAATTAGATATTTTGGTATAAATGGTAATTAGTATTAATAATTTTCGTGTCGTATATATGAGATGCCTTGATGAAAATATTCTAACAAGTTTTTCTCCGTTTTCTTTCTGGCCAACTAGCACATCACTCTGACTAAATTTCCCACTAAAATAGGCCAATAAATTACATTTCAGTAGTAAACCAGTCTTAACTGTGTACACATGCAAAACTGGTCAATTGACAAAGGAAGCTTTAATAAATAATACTGCAATACTTCTGTATAACTCATGTGTTCTAGTAACAATGTTTATTTTTGTTCGAATTAGTGTGAACTAATGTATACATATTTTTCAACTAGTTGGCTTACCTAGGGAAACAAGATGCCTCACGACTGTGATGTCTCAATGCTCAAAAAGAAACTACAAAAAAAAAACGACAGGAAATGTGAAAATACTCCTACATTTTCCGCTTCATATTTTTCTCATATGAAATGCTGTTGATAAACTGCTGATTTATAGTGTTACCCAAACTACCCTTTATTCAACTCAACTTTTCATTTCAATTCAACATTTGTATTAACCTGTATTTACAATTCTTCTTTATCGATGTTAGGACTAGTCTCTTTAATTTTGTCCCACTTGAGTGTCCCTAAGTATAGATTACAAAATGCTCAGGAGAAACTTTGCTCTCAGACCCACACAGGGGTACACTATCAGGTACAATACACACACGTAATATGTGGCCGATCACCTATCCCTATAGCTCCATGCCATGCCATGTATTTTGTTGTATACACTTTAGTAAAATAAACCATCCATATGAACGGTCGTCGTTTCGCTCATAATTTTAGTGCGTGTTTTTAGTCTAAGTCGTAGTTTTGTAGTACTCTCGAAGGAATCACCTTATAATCGAACCACAAGATTGGTGCAACCAACTCCTGAAACCCAATTGTGAGTTTTGTGTAGGTGTCCCGGAGGTCGTTTGTTTATGGGACCGAACAATCGACAATTCTTACGCTAGCTCAAATTCCTATGTGACTCAATTGGACTCAAATTAAAATTGAAGCCGGCTACTGGCGCTCACATGCGGCCAACGGTACGGCTATTTGCAGCGACCACACTAGCTGTTTTGGCTAAGGCTAGGGGCAAATCTCACCATGCGCTTGGGAAAAGAAAGCATGCATGCTACAGTTTGGACGCTGTCTACTGACGTGGGGGCATCTGCGGTTTGCTGGCTTTATTCTTAGTACCACGTGGACTACATGCGGGCTCCGGTGTTCGACTCTTGGCTTGTAGGTTTATATGGGAATTACTATGGACAAGTTTTGAAAAATACTCCAAACACTTTAGTACTGCAATGTGAGTACAATTTTATCATTCCATACAGAAAACTCGTTCTTTAGACCATAATAAAGCTATTTTCTGAAGAGAGCAAATCAATCTGCAGGATAGATGAAAATATATTAATGAGTTTGTTTGCTATTATTTAGCTTCAACCCAGCTTTTTACGCTAGCCATAAAACAAAGGGGGTGAATTGGTTTTGACACATCTTGTCATCAGTTTTTATGTTTTGATATTAGTTGGCAGTGAATTATGGTTGTTGATTTTGTTTCATTTCTAATGTACCATAAAATTATTTTGAAAAACCTGCCTATCAACACGCCATCGGAAAAACGTCCCTAGCTCAGTATCCCCCGCTGTTCTAAAACCCCACCCACGATACGAATGGGCGAAAATGGGAAGGTCAAAAAGTTTAGACGTTTAGACCATGCGAGGCTGTTTCCAACTCGAGCGGATAGAAGATCGCTCTCTTGGTACTTGTGGCTCGTGGAATACGGACATGTCTGGTGAGAGTAAAGGATACCCGTGTTCGGTGTGCATATCCGAAAGTGAACCCTAAAATCTTAATTAGAACCCTAATAGCCTAATAGGCCGCGAAGAAGATTAGTTGCACGGAGTGGAATAAATAGTTACCCGGTAGTGCCCAGCGTAGTCGAGAAGTGTCAGGGACCAGGTGAAAAGGCCCTGTGGGTGTGACCGCGTGTTCCTGGCGTGCCCCGAAATTAGCCAGTGTGGTGTATCGGTGGAGAAAGAAACGAAGCTTTTAAACGAGATCCCAAACCCGAAATTAGTGTGGGAATAGTGCGGTGAGGCAATTTTATTGGCCCGCTGAATTTAAGTGTCCGCGCGGTAAAGTGGTGTGAGCGAAAGGCGTCCTGCATCCGACGGCTCAGGCCATCGTAAAGTAGAGAACGTAGGCTAGGCAGCCCCTGGGAAATATAAAGGTAAGCCTGCATGCTCTCTTTGGCCTTTGGCAAACCCTTAACTTATAAATTGAAAAATTGAAAAATTTTCACCTGATTTGTTATGAATTTTGGAGTATCCAAATTCTAACCAAATTACATGTATCTTAATTATTTTAATAATTGCATTTCATTATATTATTTTGGGTATTCTATTGAAGGAATCATGCTCATCATTAACCGATGTCGATTTAAGAGAAACTTTTGGTGCTGCTTTTAAAATTTATGGATTTGGAACAAAAAATCAATCGTTTCATGGTTACTTATACAGAAAATGGATTTCTGTGCAGCAATTCACTGTGTCATTATTTCTCATGTATCTCCAATACAATGAAGAAAAAAACTAGCAAAAAAGCGTTAACTTTGTTTTTCTTATATGGGAAGTTGCTGTTTTACATCCTTTTAAAATTTTGAATCTATGTTTACAATTCGCATCTGTAGTTAGTCGAAGTTGTAATTCTTATTTGTCTAGGATTACAACAGTTTCAACACAGGTCAAGAAGAACTCATTAACCTTGTGTGGAATATTCTCTTGTTAAGTTATCCATCGAACTTGTAGGTCGATTGTATTTAAATCTACATACTAAATCATCCATCACATATACACTCCCGTGCATAAGTTTGGGTTCACCCCCTAAAAAACATATAAAAGTGTTCAGTCCATATCTCTTGGATTACATGTCCAATTCAAACTCTCTAAGCTGCATTTGAAAGCCAAAGAGTTATTCTTACTTCGTATGTATTTTTCCAAAAACATTTTTTGAATTTTGTATACTAAATTTTCAATTAAAGTTGTGACATTTTTCAAAAAACAAACTGAAAAAACATAGCTCATTTCCTTAGCATTGGATCGACCAAAATTTTAAAACAAGGTGTCATTAAAATTGTAATCTTATATTCTTTGAAGGGCGCTCACGAATTTTTTGCGGAAAAATCTGAAAACTATTCAAAATCAATGAAACAGTCATACAAGTCATCGTGCAAAAGTTTGGGTTCACCCCTCAGTATGGTGTATCGTGCAAAAGTTTGGGTTCACCTGAACTTACTTAAAACACTAAAAATCTTTGATATCTCATACCAATAATGTACGCGCCATTATTTGCGTTTGAAAAAGCTATCAATTATTAAAATTGGTTGAAAAATGGCAGAGATATTGACAAAAATGATTTGCGTGCGGCTCAGGTGAACCCAAACTTTTGCACGATTTGCATCATACTGAGAGGTGAACCCAAACTTTCGCATGATGACTTGAATGACTGTTTCATTGATTTTGAATAGTTTTCAGATTTTTTCGCAAAAAATTCATGAGCACCCTTCACAGAATATAAGATTACGATTCTAATGACACCTTGTTTTAAAATTTTGGTCGATCCAATGCTGAGGAAATTGGCTATGTTTTTACAGTGTGTTTTTTGAAAAATGTCACAACTCATTATGTCAAGTAAAAATTGGGTATACATAATTCAAATATGTTTTTGTAAAAATACATACGAAGTAAGAATAACTCTTTACCTTCCGAATGCGGCTTAGAGAGTTTCCATTGGACGAGTAATTACAGAGATATGGACAGAACACTTTTGTATGTTTTTGAGGGGGTGAACCCAAACTTTTGCATGGGAGTGTATGTTATATAGTTCGTTAATGCAGTTGTACAAATGCAAATATGGGCGATTCGATACAGCACATTTTGAGGAAAAGAATGATTCTCATTTGGATTGGTGAGCGGTGCTCGATGGTCTAGTGGCTTTTTCTTCTTGGCATTACGTCCTCACAGGAACAGAGCCTGCATCTCAGCTTAGTATTTAATGAGCACATCCACAGTTATTAACTGAGAGCAGGCTTGGGAACTGTGACCACAATAGGGTCCTAAAGGCCTGTCCTAATTTTAATGCCTAACGCTTAAGTTTAGGTCAAAAACACATGTTGTGTTTTTGTCGATTAAGCAAACTTCAAAAATGATCAAAAGTGTCAAGGTTCATTCATGGACCCAAAATTTAAATTAAAGTTTAAACATGATGTAGCTGTTATTTGAGCGGGAAAAATTGCTTAAATAGTTGCAGTAACATGCTCTTTCGTGTCATTAAATAAAAACAAGATTTCATTGAAAAATTTAGGACCCAATTTGCCACAGTTCATCGATTCTGCCAGTCAACCAAAACACAAAGCAGCAGCAGCATCAATACCATCAGGTGTTGCGCCGCCAACGGTTCACACACTGCTTGACTGTTTTTGTCTCTCCTCTATGACCGTTTTCGGGCAGCCATTCCAAGGCGAATGATTGGAAAAAATGTTAAATCATTCAATCGCTAATATTTCGCTTGTGTTTTCAACTAATTGAAATCTATTAGCGCTAATAGCAAGAGCACAATCATTCCGTTGCGATACATATAAACAAGTTCAACTTCATGCTGCCTTTATCGAGCAAAAATGCAAAACCCCGAAAACCGGAAAAATCGTGTCACCACTGTGGTCGAGTCATTTCGCATTCGGGTTTTGAAATACGTTGGGAAGAAGAAGATTACAGTTTTGAAGAGCCGTGACATTTTTTTTTGTTATTTTAACATTCGTATATCGTGTGGCAGGTACGATGAAACTCTATGCCCAGGGGAATCAAGGAAATTTCCTTTACGAAAAAATCCTGGATCGACCTTCAGCATGACTTTGCTTTGTACCCGTGGACTCTAACCACTCGGCTAAGGAAGGCCCCAATGGCTGTAATATCTTTAAACGACAATCGAAATTATGCCAGCATAATTCACTTCAGCTCATTATCACTATTGGTATCAATTAGCTACTGTTTACCTCTGTCCACTGTTTTTCATTTAAGCCTGATTCGCTGTTGACAAGTAATTTCTCGGCCTATCTTGATTAGCATTAGCATTGAGCAGTGTTGACCAGACTCATTTCCCCGAAATTCGAATTGTGAAGCCATGAACTGTTATAACTGTGTGTTGTATTCCTGAGATGGAGGGGGAGGTGGTTGGGCTTGAGTGTTGTACATGAGATCCGACAGTTTCGATCTCGGTGGGCCGCAATTCATGTTTCGGTGAAATGATTCGCACTCACTCACTCACTCACTCATTTCATTTCACCGAAACTTGAATTGTGGCTCTCTGGGATCAAAATTGATCGATTTTGTGTGCAGTACTCAAGCTTAACCATCTGCTTTTCTATCTTAGGAGGATAGAGCATGGTTGTAGTAGTTCGTGGCTTCGTAGTTCGGAAAATGTTATTTTCGGGGAAATGAGTCTGAGCAACACTGGCATTGAGCAATTCGCACAAATTCGTAGGTGGTACAGTCCTCGACAATTGTATGAGGGTTGCCTCCTTCCCGTCCGTTACCAAAGTCAGAGATTTTGGACTAATCTCTGACTCTTAGACAAGATTGACACATCCTCCAACTGTCGAGAGCTGTCTTGGCCACATTCTTGCGAATGCTAGGGAAACGGAAGGAGTGGTTAATTGAACGCCTACTTAAGAAAGATGCAGAGAACTCTACACTGAACCAAGGAATCATATCAATATTATCTGAAAACACTTATAGTTTTTTTTCCATGTAGTTTTCCACATAACGCTCATCGGTTTATCACATAAACTATTCCGACTTGATTATGATTGGATTCGTCTGACAAATCACATACATTTAAAATGGAAATTTTATTTGAACTATTGGATTTTATCAATGACTCTTATGTGAAATTCAGATGGCATATATTGATTTTGTTAATAATATTTATATGATAGCACAATTAATTGAAATGGGGAATATTTCGGTTTTGAGTAAAATTGATATCAAATATTATTTAAATTTAACTATATTTATTCAGCATGTTTTGTTTTTCAAATTAAAATATGGTTAAGCGAATTTAAATTAGGGTTTATAAACAAAGTTTGAAAGGTCTTCTATCCTCAAGTTTGGGTATCGCTTCCGGATCATCCACTTTCCGTTTTTTAATTTCTTCCATCGTCATGCATTCACCATTTCTCTCATCTGCAATTGGATCGATGATATTTCCTGATCATTTGCTTGTTCTACGGTGTCAGAGCGTTGTAAATTTCATTTTCTGCTGCTTTCTGTAAGTTGAAATACAGACCAATGAATTCATATTTCATGGTTTATTTATGAATATTCAACTTACCCTTTAGTTTCACATATTCGTAAAATATAATAAAATATAAAATAATAAAATTTTGTAGTTTTAATTTTTTATATGGTTTTAGATATTAAAAAATACATTTTCCTAAAAAAATTTCTCGACCGACATTTGAAAAGGGCTAATGCTATGTTTAGTTATTACTAGTAAGCCAATGCACGAAAAATGATATCTACCAAATTAACGCCTGTCAGTGATTTTAGGAAATTTTCCAAAGCATTCGAATTTGTATGAAAAGTTCTTGGACAGGATATGCAGATACACCCTTTTGAAATGTATGGAAAGAATATGGAATATGGAATATGGTGGATTTGGCTCCATCTGTAATCAACGGTTAGCTAGGTGCATACATAATCATAACACTTTTGCGCTTTTCTTATTTCATTCAATTTAGCAAGTTGCATAGAAGGAATGATTCAAATATAATGTAACGCAGAATTTTGCAATTAGCGACCCCCTTTCCTCCCCCACGTTACAGCTTTTGTATGGTAAATGTATGAACCGTAACACTACCAAACCCCCTCGTTACGTAAAATTTTAAACGATTCCAAATATACACGTACACATGTTGTCTATACTGACATTGAAAAAGGACCAAAGTATAATTGAAATATACACATTTCAATATAGCTGAACAATGACTGTATCAAACTTGACCGAAACACTCGAACATCACTTATCTGTATCTATATTATACATCTGTATTCTACTCCATTCTATTTCATTCTTTTCTATTCTAATCTGTTCTATTCTATTCAATTATACTCTACTTAAATTTATTCTACTCTGATCCACCCTCCTTGTTCTTATACATATTTTTACAAATGGACACTGTATTAATTAACAACTGCGCACAAAAGATTTGAACTTTCGATATTTGTACGGGTTTTTAGCGCTCCCAGCTCTGTAACAAATTGTTATGCACAGATTCTGACTCCTAATGCGTGCTTCTCATATGATCCATAAAAATGAAGATTTGAATTATTATTTCACAGTAAGTCCAAATAAGGGTTTCAACTTATATATGATAGTTTTTATGTATTTTTAGGAACTTAAGCATTTGGTATTAAATGCTTTTCATTTGAGCTGGATCCTCGTTTTAAAGGTAATTTGAACAAGTTTGTAGAGAGCTGGGAAGAGCAGAGTCTGACAAAATCTTCGAAATATCATATCATCAAGTTTCATGTAAAAAACTTCTGCAATGCGACTGGTCGAGGACTAGGCTGACATAATGAGCTGGCGTCGGAGTCTGTGCATAGCGCTGTTTCACAGACCTGTCAGCGCTATAAAGTCGAACATGCATCGAGAGTGTATCGTTCAATTTTTTTGCGCGCAGTTGTTGATTACAACATTGGCATTTGTAAAAATATATGTATAAGAACAAGTAGGGTGGAGCAGAATAGAATAAATTTAAGTAGAGTAGAATTGAATAGAATAGAACAGATTAGAATAGAAAAGAATTAAATAGACTTGAATAGAATATAGAATTATGTAGATACAGATATGTTATGTTCGAATGTTGCGATTAACTTTGATGTTCAGCTACATATATTGATGTGTATATATTTCAATTATACTTTGGCCCTTTTCTAATGTCAATCTAGACAATATGTGTACGTGTAAATTTTGTGCAACTTGCTAAATTTAATGCAATAAGCACAACCGCAAAGGTGTAATGATTATGTATGCACCTAACCGTTGATTATAGATGAAACGGAATTCACCATACAATATTCTTTCCATACACTTCAAAAGGGCGTATCTGCATATCCTGTCCAAGAATTATTCATTCATATTTGAATGCTTTGGATAATTTCCTAGAATCACTATCAGACGTTAGATTGTTAGATATAATTGTTCGTGTATTGGTTGATAAGTAATAACTAAACATACAGTATGGCCCATAAAAAAATGCGAAAATTGTTTGAACGTGAATATAGCATCCACAAGCGATATTTTCATTGTTTTTGCTAGTGAATGTAATTTCTGATTATTGTAGTATATTCCGACATAACTTCGCTATCCAGGACAATTTTTGTCATATTTTTCCTACTGGTCTAAATAATGTAATAAAGCAAAGAAGCTCAAAGGTTTTGTCCGTCCAAAGCAAGAAACAGCGTCTGATTGTCGTATACTCTGGTGATAAACTTTTCACCTTCAAAAACCACACTTTATTGTTGAAAATTTCAGTTTGTTTGGTATCAGAGGATGGAGGAGTTCTTAGAGAACGTGTTTTTCATGATCTCAATAAAATATTTTGCCAGGGTCATAGTTTTTAGGGCATTTGCGTCTTATAGGTTCGATATTCCTTTATTTTTTGTTAAAGTTGAATAAAAAATATATACAGAGGCCTATAACAGATTTTTTAGGATGAAATTTGTTCCTTCGGTTAGAGACAGCTTATATCAATACTAGCTCATAGATTTTGAGCAAAACGGAGCCGCTTATCACACTTATATGAAGGTTCAATCAAAGCTCTCCAAAATGAGTCGTTTTTTCGAATATATGTTTAAGTCTCCAATGACCCAGGTATGAACCATTTCTTTCATTTGATATGGGCGTATGCTGGAGACAAGGCCTGTGAATTAGCTAACGTTATCGTTGATGTTATAGAAGCTTTCATCACACAGATATTGAAGTCGACGTCCGCATGATAAAATTTGAAGGTATGCTTCCAATTCCTCTCTGGTAAGGTGAAAGTAACAGATAAAAATCATGTCCAAAGCGAAAAACTGAGTCTAAATAGATTATACAATACAAGTAATGAATAATATTTATGTTTCATTCACATTTTCTATGTAAAAACTACCATAAAATATGATATGACGATTTTCGCATATTTTAATGGGCCATACTGTAGCATTGGCCCTTTTCAAAAGCCGGTCTTAATTTTATTTAGCAAAATGTGTTTTTCAATATCTAAAACCGAATAAAATAAATCAAAACTACATATTTTTGTATAATCTCTTTGTTTAAACCAGTAAAAATGGCATATTTTAAGTGATTTCTATCATATAAACTTCAAAAGGGCGTAACTCAAAATTCTGACTAAGGATTTTTTTCAAAATTGGCCCAGAGGTGCAGAACAACGTCAGGAATCAACTGCTGACTGCCGTTTGAATGGTATATTTTATTTGATAATAACGGTAATTGAAGCATCGTGTGATCGGTTTGTTTTTTTTTCTGTTGATGATTGATCTGAATTGTAACAAATAATTGTCATTGCTCGTAGAGTTAATGTTTCAAAGTACTGTATAACAATATTGATGAAATAACTGCTGCTAAACATTTGAAAGCAGTAACACGCTTACGATACTTAAAAGCTTTGAGTGTATCCCAGTCCCAGTTTTACTGTGAATCTCATTCAACTGTTAACGCCGAGAATGGTTAACAGTTAGAATAAAACCTTTAAGGTGATTATAAAACGAAGCCACATCTCAAATTTCCAAGAGCACAAGACTTGAGAACCAAACAGCGCTCCGCGTTGAAAATTTATCCCATTGGTTACCACCAGCAAGCAAGCAATTAGATTGATTTTCAACGCGAATTTTGTATTGTGCTCTTTAAAATTCGTTTATAAACACCTTAAATCGGATGGTTTCGATGGTACCGGCAAAACAGAAATGATGATCGTGAATTCGATATCTCTAGGGATAACATCCTGGTAAAGCATACAACCCATCAAATTTAATGAAATTCCTGCTAAAGTTTAAAGGCCAACGTAATGAACCATTTTTCGAGATGAATTTGTTTAAAAAATGTCAGCAATTATTTGAGCTACTTATTCCATGGAATAACTAAACAACCACCACAGATTTTTCAATAGATCTTCAGACATTCCTTCGAGGATTCCACCAGGGGAAGGACTAGAAGATAAAACTAGACTTCAAAGCCTAAGTTTCTGCTTTGCATTTCTCATTCTTTTTTCTTGGTATTTGCTATGCGCTGGAAATTTCCCCAGTGATTTATTAAAGGAACTATTGTTAAAATTTCTCTAACAATTACAATAGAAACCCCTTCATGATTTCATAACGTTCTGCATGCATTCATCAGAAATTTCTTACAAAGTTTTCAGCATTCCTTACATAAAACCCTCATGGCAATCGTCCATGTATTCCAAAGGTTTATTTTCTGGGGATCCTACAATAAATTTTACTTGAAACTCTCAAAGAAGCCAACTAGTTAATTTTTCAAGGACTTTTAGGGAATTTCTGAAAAGATCCTGTTAGACACTGCTTAAAGAATTTTTTAGCAATACACTCAAAGGATACTCATTTTTTTCTTCAAAAATTTCCCTTATGATTTTATGCAAATATTTTTTGAACATTCTTCAACCTCAAAACCTCATTTTGCAAGAGCACCATCAAGACATTTATTCGTAGATTTTTCCAGGATGCCTATCAATATTTCTCCAGAAATGTTTACAGAAATATTTTTCAAAATTCTGCCAGGGAATATCTCGAGAAATTAATTCAGGTATGCATCCAGACATTTAAAAAAAAGTGTCTACACCGAAGAATTGTCAAATAAACTTTTCTATGAATTTTTCAGCTCTTCTTTAAGAAATTGTTCATGGTAACTAGGGATTACACCAGGAATCTCTCAGGTTCACTTATAAAGCCAGGATAATCGATAACAAATTCAAACTGTATTTTCTCCAGATATTTTTTGAGGAATACATGTAATTTTCAATTCAATTCTTCTCAAATTCTGTCATTGCTCTGTCGACAGATGAAGTTTCACCACAACGGAGGATTTGCCAGTTCGAGCGCGCCAAAATCCTTCCAATTAAAAATGTGTTGGCGGTCCTTAAGGTGCAACTGTTTACTATCCATAAATGAAAATAAATTTTGTAGTTTTGGGGATATGAATCCCATTCTACCGAACAGAAATAAACTGAAAGTGTATCAACATGCCTGTTGTTAGCAAGCATATGATCCGCTAGATCACCGAATGACCTATGATATAAAACAGAAATATTTTCTTTTCAACGATAGCTTGAACATACAGTTAACTCTCCGTAACTCGATATTTAAGGGACCATTGAGCTAAGGAGGTATCGAGTTACAGAACACAAAACCAGTGTAACTGCGATCTAAGGGACCATCGAGGTAGCCATGAAAACCAACTTTTACTATGGTTCTGTAACTCGATATCGAGATAGGGAATATCGAGTAAGGGAGAGCTGACTGTAGATTGTTCATGGATGAGTTTATCGTGTGTTACTTCAAGTTCGTTGATAAAGAAGAGGAAATTGAGCGAAGTTCTCTTTCTGAATTTTATCGGAATGCACATAATGTACGTCAAGCTGATTCCAGATTATGCTTATTCAAAAGTAATGTCATGAGAACACCTTTTACTCTAGTTCTAGTTGAATATGAAGTGTTGAAATATGCATTTTTTTACTCATTTCAATAAAAATGGAAATTAATTACCTTGATTATCATGGGCAAGCTGGAGTTATCTTGTAGTTAAAAAAAACTTTGTGTCATATTTCGTGTGTAGTATCTGGCCTTCCTCCCAGGCCCCGCCTATCTCCGCCTGCAAAATATGTACCGATAGTGAAGCTAGCGGCATCATAGTGTATTACCTCTATTAGGCTTTTCATGGCGAAATTCTTTCTATTTCGCTCCTCATCAAAACTTGAAAACACTGGCCCCGTTGTTTTCAGATTTTCCAAAGAAGGGAAAGAGAGTGATTTTCTGATGACGTCACCGTACAATTGACAAGTATTGTCTGTCTCAAGGTAAATTCATTTATCGCGATTATCTGCCTATGATGATCAATATAAGAACGGACAAACAGGCGTAACACTGATGACATCATCACAGACAAACAGACATAACACTAACGAAGTTTCCATCGACCACTCATTCAACAATCATTTTAAATTCGCTGTGTTGTAAACCTCACAACCAGAGACGTGGGCATCGTTTTTCTTCGTGTATGACGTTTTACACCACCGCCATCTACAAGTCTTGTTGCACGAAAAAGTATTTCGTGCAACATGCTTACCAGATAATGATGGTGTAACCTGGGCGATAGATTTTAAAGAAATTTGTTCACAATGTTACGTCTGTTTGTATGTGACAACATGTTCACATGAAGATGATTGTGCGAAGTGGTCTTCTGTTACGTTTGTATTATCACTTTACCTGTAATGCGAGTAAAAGTTGGTTTTGTGTGCACCCCTTCAGCGCTCGAAAATACCGTGACTTTACAGGTACACTCGATTTCACTATCAGCATTTTTGGCTATTGCAGTATATTCACCAGCGTCTGATAGAGACGCATGGTTGATTTTAACGCAGCCGAATTCTGCTTTGGTAGCATTTATAACATCTTTACTCCACACCAAAGGTTTTCCATTTTTCATCCATTTATATTGCGGTTGTGGCCCAGCTACAATGCATACAAGTTTAATACTGCCTCCTTCTTGTGCGGTAAAGTTTTTTAACTTCGATTCCCATAAAAGCTTTTTCTTAGAATCTCTTATAATAAATGGTTCTGTTGGTCCTTCATCGAATCTTCGTCTGGGCATTGTCCTAGGTTTGATTGTTGGTTTTGGTTTTGGAAGGGTAGGTTCTTTCTCTACTGGCTGTTCTGTTTCTGTTACAGTGGAATCTTTATTAATATTAGCTACCTCTTCTTCTCCTTTTTCTACTTCTGTGTCGTTTGAAGGAGATTCAGCGCTTTCGGCATTTATTTCTCTGCTTTTCACTTCCGGCTGTGGTGCTTCCTGGGTTATGTTTTGAGCTGAACTGAATTCTATTTCCTCTTCGAGAAGTCTTTTAAACCGTTCGGCGTGTTCAATCCGATGTGCATGCACAAATGTTTCGTTAGAGCTGAATTTCACTTTGTGCTTTACCTTAGACTGCCCATCACTATTATTAGCTCGACATTCATATAGACCACAATCTTCTATGTGAGGTTTATGTATACGCAATTGATACCTTCCGTTTGGTTCACGATTTAGCATTAGCTTGTCATCATAAATGATTTTCTCATCATCCTTATACCATTGGATATTGGGGTTTGGAACACCATGCACCTGAGTTTCTAAAACCAGATCATTTGCTCTTAAATCGTAGAACTCTGGAAAAAGTAAAAAACAGTGAATTTTTAATTCTTTCTGCGTTACACAGCCAATTCAGATTACCGAGCCCAATTGAATTTTACTGGGTTTTTGAACTACTGATTTTTCGGTAATTTTTACGATTACCGAAAAAAAACAGTAAACAAAAATATGTTTTGATTGGAGAAAATTACTGACTTAGCACCGATTTCTTCACCTTCGCTTAAGCCGTAAACCACGTTTACCCTTACCATTAAACCAGGTTTAGGGCCTAAGCGGTGGTGAAGGAACCGCTTATTAGTCAGTTAAGTTATAGAGTGTTTTACTTGTTTTTACAGTTTCCCATGATTCACCCTTTGCTCTTCCGGACTCCGGATTCCGGAAAGCGCAAAATAGGTGCAGGAATAGTTTGGTCGCCACAGACATGTCCTCTGATGCGGATGATTCTACAGCAGGAGATTCTCGTTTGTGCATCAGTTTGTTTTCATTTGATTTTGACAAGTCAGTAAAATACTTCAACTACTGTATAGTCGGTAATTACCTATCCGAACTGAAGTTGAATTTCTTTCCCAAATTGATTCTACATTTATAAGGTTTAATCACCGTATAACTTTAATATTATGAAAATTTTATTGGCTTTTCTCAGTGAATGCAATACTGCACTCAGAGTGAAAGGGAGTAACGAAAGTAATGAAATGACAAGATGGATAGAATCGCAAGCGAGCGACGAGAGAAATGAATAGAAGTTGAAGATTTGTTTTTAACAGATGACCATATTTGCATGAATGTATTAGACGCGAAAAACCCAATAAGTAACGTCACTTTCGTATCAATCTCCGAAAATATGCCAACGATCGATAGAACTGTTATATATGCCGAACAATATAGTTAACAGGTCGAGGCGACAAATTGTTGCCTGTCTAGTGTTAGTAGTGACCAACACTACAACATCTAGCCGTTCGAGACCAGGACGTTAGGCAACGATTTGTCGTTTCGATTGTGTTGTTCACACATATGGCCCTCTGTGAAAAACAAATCTTCAACTTCTATTCATTTCTCTCGTCGCTCGCTTGCGATTCTATCCATCTTGTCATTTCATTACTTTCGTTACTCCCTTTCACTCTGTGTAGGGGAAATCAGGGTAAAACCGACACTATGGGTAAGCTCGACACCCTTTGATTTTTCATGTTTTGAGCAGATTTTCATGCAGTTTCCACCACGCTCTATCTTAACTTGTGAAATGTTGTGTTTCGAATGACATTACAACTGACGCTACCAATAAACTGTCAAAATAAACAACAAAATCATATTGGATAACATAGAAGCAACAGCAGTTGCAATATTTCGCTGTTATTCTTTAACTATTTCGCATGTGAAATTTTTAAAATGTCATTATTTGTTCTGCGTCTACATCATCATTTACTATTATTACGTTGATACAACATGAAGAAGAAATTATTTTTTGGTTTTTCGACAGCTGAAAACGCTATTGAAAAATAAATGTCCACTCGGGGTAAGATCGACACTTTCATTTGGGGTAAAATCGACACCTTTCTTTGCTTCATAATCTAACTAGCGGAAATCTTTCTAATCGGAAGACTATCTCTGTAGTTTAAGTGAGTCTTTATTTTTGAGTTCCAATGAAGTTCATGGAACTTGTTAACATGTAAAATATGACACTATATGGCTTGCCACAAGCTATCATTAAGTTGAAAAAACATATTTCTATGATCTCACGTTTCAACTTATTTGATGAAGCTTGAAGAAATTTTTCTCATTTATAATTGAAGAATTAATAGAATTTGAAATATTTTTACATAAATTAATCTTATTGTTTATTTACAAACCATGAGGTTCAACAGTTTTTATTATCTAAAAATAATTACACCTCTGTTTTGTTAAAATAAAACAGTTTTTATTTTTACAACCAATCATTCGCAACAACTTCATCTTCGTAAGCATTCCATGAACACAAATATCCATGTGTATTCACCCCAACTTTATAATCTTAGCATGGGAAATTTGTAATTTTCACATATATTTAGTGGATTTTTGGCCTCTCATCGATAATTTACGTAATATGTGAATAATCCTTTGAAGAAAGGGGTCATAAATGTCGAAAGTCATGTTTAAAGCATTCTTTTAAATACGCATTGTGATGGTGATGTTCACAACGTATAAATTCTACTCAAAGTGGATGTGTCGGTTTTACCCCAACAGGGTGTCGATCTTACCCGCACTCTCAATTGTCTCACCTAAAAATGATGAAATATCAATTTGATTTAAATCAATATATAACCTTTATATACCATCCAGCGATCGCAAGGATTGATAGATTTATAACCAATATGTGATTCTACAACAATTTTAGGTTCGTTTAACAAGCGAAAGTACACAAATTTTATCAATAAGCTTAGGGTGTCGGTTTTACCCCGAATTCCCCTACAGTATTGCATTCGCCGAGAAAAGCCAATAAATTTTCATAATATTAAAATAAAATTATGTAAACCTTTCAACGATGTACTTTGAAAAGTATGCTTTCGGCAAAGTCGAAATTGTGGAAGTTAATAGATCTGATAAATGGGTAAAATTATTAAAAAGATTAAATAAATTATTTTAAGAATATTGTTTCAGAAATTTGTAGAAGACCATAATAACTTCCTAATGATGGGACGAAAAATCTTTAGAGCTGCTGTACAGTGGGGTAATTGCATTTTTTTTGGGTTAGTTTTTTTTAACCGTCCTTTTGAGCTTTTTGAAGATGATGAAAATATCCGATGTACATTCGATTTTTATAATCTGCTGGTTCAGACATGTGGTAAGGATTTACTAATGGTGGTCTGAAGGATACGGCACAGGGGTGTAATTGAACCTGATATTGGGCCAATAATATTTCAACGTTTCCATGTAGTATTTGTAGTAATTTTTAGCAAAATTGTTAAGGACGTTTATTGTCTCAAAATAGTGTTCATTGAATTCTGCCGCACAGAAGAGTTATTAGATCAGATTATTAGTCGAAACTGTGAATACATTTTAACTCATAAATTCAATTCCTCAATTATTCAACCGATTGTTTGAGCTTTCATTGAAAGCAAATAGTTGTACCAGATTTAAGTGTTATCGCCATTCTTCTGAAACCTTCCACGTTTTTGTGAGAGGTAAATATGATTCTTTTTTTTTTCTTTTTTGTACAAAGCTTAACAAATAGCTCTGATTTTAAGAAGCGACCCAAATCTTATCAGAAAGGTGCCAGTCAGTGAAAAGATAGCCTCACACATGTTGGGGACTGCTTGGCTTCAATAGTAACCAAACTGGATCACTGGAAAACTCGCAATATCCATGAAAATATTAATTTATAAAATCATCCTATCGGGACTATCCATGAACCATCACAACTCCCTTTGGAAGATCCGAAAAATAGGTCGTAAAAATTATCCTAGACCACTGTGCGTTTTTTTAACACGTAAAAAATAACATATAAATTTGTAATACACGTATAATTTGTATTGAAATTAAAGACCACCTTGATCACCGAAGTTTATTGCAAAATTAATCAAATTCATTATTATACAACGTAAATGATGAATGTCAACATAAACAAATGTCATGACAAGACATCCAGAAGATTTGGAAAAAAAAACTACGTGTGTCTAAGTTGATTTATACGAGATGATAATTTTTTTCGGTTGCTCCAGATCCTCTTAAGAGCTTTATAGTGGCCACCTATATTCAAGAACAATCCCAATCATCCGTTATGTTTAGTAATTGATTTCTGATAGGGGAAGGGGTGGTAAAATGAACACCTTAAGGAAATCGTCTTGTTTCTGATAGAAAAACGGTAAATTTGTATAGTTCTATCGCACAACATCAAAAATAGGGATGTAATATATAGCAGCGACATGGATTCAGACTAAAATAACTAAATTTTCACATATTTTCATCGCTATCAAAAAGCGATGCAAATGTTCATTTTACCTGCACTATGTGGGTAAAATGAACAGCGGTTGGTGGTAAAACGAACACCATGTAAAAAACGCGAGCAAAACAAATATTTCTGAAAATTTTCATTGCCTCACCAAAAATACATCCATTAATGCTTGTAACCCATTCA
Organism: Aedes aegypti; assembly: GCF_002204515.2. Classification (NCBI taxonomy): domain Eukaryota; kingdom Metazoa; phylum Arthropoda; class Insecta; order Diptera; family Culicidae; genus Aedes; species Aedes aegypti. The sequence continues at coordinate 230,248,155 of NC_035108.1, read as the reverse complement.
AAAATAATTCTAAAGGTATCAGATTTGACATCATATCATAACGATATTCACCTCACTGAAAAACCTCAAGTCTTCCGAGCTAAAAGTTACGTCAGTTCGAATTTTCGAACGTGGTTTTGTAAAATCTTAGTTTTCGTTGATATTTTTACTTCAATTAACCTACGTATCAACTCGAACACTTAGATTTATGCTCTAAATCGTGCGTGCGTGATAAAAATTCATCGAAATTTGTTTTTTCTCGGTAAAAGGCACGGTGTTCATTTTACCACCCCTGTTCATTTTACCACCCCTGTTCATTTTACCACCATTTCCCCTATGTTTGAAAAAAAAAAAACCGCTGTGATCTTGGATGATTTTCCCGAAATGACCATTTTTATGGATGTTCCGGATCTTCTAGAGGCCGTTTTTGTGATCAATTAGGAATTCTGATGAGTTCGCAAAAAAAAAACTTATCCGCCGGAGAACCACGTTGTTTACCATCGAAGTAAGGTATTTCCCAAACATATAAGAGACTATTCCTGCTCTAAACGGCACCTGCCTGATAAGATTTGGGTCACTAGCCAACGAGTTTATTCAAAAACCAAAGCTACCTGATTAGATTTGAGTGAAAAACAAGAAAAAACAGACATAGGGGAAGACGGGGTAAGAGCGCCCGCCGGGGTAAGACGGACCACCTCTAGTTTGGCATGAAAATGGCGGTTTTCTTAAAAGTTTATCAAGCACTTTGCATAAACACAAGATTTTTGTCATTCCGAGGCATTCAGGGTGATATTTTTATGAAATTTTCCATAACAAATATCAAAAACAAAGTTTCTACTCGTCGATATGGAATTTGATCTAAATTTAACAGATGCTCACTTAAGGATTTTGGAAGGGATTTTTTGTAAAAACATTACAAATTACCCGTCCATGCTTGAACAGCAATGTGAAATATGCATTAGTGAAGTGAAAAATTAATTGTGAATATTAAGCTTTGAAATAAGGTCATAGTTCTGAAAATTGAGATAGCGGGGTAAAACCGACCACTGTTGATGGGTAAGACCGCCACCCCTAATTTATACCAAATAAAATGTCTAAACCATTTTTAAAGTTATAACTAAGTTCTACATTACTATTCATGTTACATGAAATAAATTTTGATAGAAATGCAAGCCAAATTCGCATATTTTTCCACAATATGGGTGTTTCAAGGGGATGATAAGTATACATCTAAGTTTTTTGAATTAATTTACTCTAAAAATGATTCAATATCCACGTTAATCAATGTAGAATTCATGAAACATTATTCTTTTGAGAATTACAGGGAACTGATATGTTTTTTCGTGAAATTGTATACGAAAATCGTGGTGGTCACTCTTACCCCGCGGGTGGGCGGTTCTATCCCGTCGCACAGTGGCGGCCCTTCATACAAAGGTCGGCGAAAACCTCAAATACGTCCAAAACCACTTGATAATGGTAATCTATTAACTATCTTGGATACCTGATATCATCCCGTTGGAAATAACTGTCAAATAGAAAAATCGATTTTCTAGTGAAATTTGTCCGAATTATATTTTTTCATCCAATCGAGTAAAAGGCTATTATTACAAAAAAAATGAGTCGTAATGCAGAAATTTGTGCATAAGCCTGAACTAGAGATACATATTTAAGTTCCTTTTAGTAAATTCAGTGAAGTTTTAAACGGGTTATTGAACATTATACTGATTTGAATGATGAAATAGATAAATTTTAATGAAAAACGAAAATGGATTTTTCACCTCCAGGGGCAAAGAGGGGCAAGAAAAATTGTTGCACCTCAGAAAGTATGAATGATTTGCTACTTCATAGTGAGTGACTCATTTTCCCGAAACACTTCACATAAAACGGACGAAGCCTTGAAAATTTATCAAAATTTTGGAGAAAGATTGCGATAAACATTTTTTACTACAAGTAACATCTCAATGTGTGGGAAATTATGAAATTATAGTTAAATCAAAGGCTTAAGCTAACGCTTTCAAATGAAGCCTATTGAGCTTAAATCGGTTATGATTTCGCTGAGATACAGCTGTTTGAAGTTTGATAGGTAAACCATAGTTGATGAATTTTAAGCAGTCCATTTTTGCTGACTTTCCTGCACTTACGATGCTGCCAAAAATCAACAACAAAACAGATCGCTCTCAAATTTTGAGGAACCGTCACTGAATGATATAGAAGTCTATAAAAAATATTAACAAGTGATTTTGAGAACATGATTTTTTGAGGTTTTGTCCAGCCATGCGCCACTGTGCGTCGCTGAAAATAATCGTGATAAGACATCACTTTTTCAAGCTTCAAGAAATAATTAAGTTTGTACAAATACAACACCTGTGATATTTTTTTATCATACCTAAGGCTTCAGAAAACGACATGCTGCACAGAAAAATGATTTATTGATTCTTGATTTTGACATATGAATTAAATTGCTTAGGCGGGCGGTCTTACCCCGTCTTCCCCTACTCACATCTCACAAAAACGGGGAGGGTTTTAGCGGGGTGGCACAAACGCTGAAAGCTAGTATAACTATTTCCTTCTACTAAAAATCAAAAATTTCGAAAATCGGTTGTAGTATTGCTGAGAACAAGCATTTTGAAATTGGTAGTTTCATCCTGAAAATTTACGGTTAAAATTAACGTAACGCGATACCATCATTATGCACCTAGTGTAACTTTTCGAAGAATGGTCCGATTTTTAATCTTTTTTATGGAAACACGTATCTGGATGAGTAGGAAGAGAATACAAAATATAAGAGTTCTATAAGAAGTATTTATTTTACAATGTCAAAAATTAGGCAATTTTTGTAACGCGACACCATAATAATGTGACTTTTTGAAAAAAATACGTTTTCAAAGAACCAATAATTCGTTTGAAAAAATTAAACCCGTGTCATAACAATGTCATCTAATACCCTTCTTGTTAACGGATAAGACAGTCATATTACACTTGATAATCTATAATACAGGGCTTTTATAAAAATGTTGTTAAATGTCTCAATTTCTCACCAATAAATTACATAATTCAACTCTCTGAACCAAGCATGCTTTAGCAATGAGAATATATACCGAGGTGTGGAAAAGACATTTAGTGTGCGTGACATCCGTGTACGGTGCAAAATGTTTCACAACTACAAGCGAGTGACCTCCCATAAGAAACCGTGTAAATTAGTGACGTAGTTATTTTTGTTTACGTTTTTTCTCTTTACTAATACATAGCCATTGCTTCTTCTTCCACACCTTGGTATATATTCTCATTGATGCTTTAGGTCTTACGTGCTCCGCGTCGAAAACGATGTCAAGGAGAACCCACAGCATCTTTGGAAACACATTCGCCAGCGAACAACAAATGACGGAATTCCTCTCAACATGTTCTACGAGAATGCTACGTCATCGTCATCAGCCGAGTCCGCAAACTTATTCTCGTGTTTCTTTCAAGGCGTGTCAAGTAATAACTCACCACCTTTGAATGAACAATACTTGAATAGTTTGCCGATGTTTGATCTCAACATGCCTTTGTTTTCATTAGCCGAGGAAGAAGTGACTAGGAAACTGCTTCACATCGACGATGCGAAAGGTCCAGGTCCGGATAAGCTACAACCTTGCTTCATTAAGGCGTGCTGTTCATCGCTGGCCCTCCCCTGTACGCTTCTCTTCAACCGCTCGCTGATGGAAGGATGTTTTCCCGTAATATGGAAAACGGCAGCAGTTACTCCAATCCACAAAACAGGTGACATCCACAACATGCAGAATTACAGAGGGATATCTATCCTCAATTGCCTACCAAAGATTTTTGAGAGTATGTTGCTGGACGTCGTATATCCGTCGGTGCGCCATATCATCGCTGATGAACAACACGGGTTTGTAAAGAAGAGATCCACTACTACCAACATCATGAGTTTTGTATCCCTTCTCATCGACAAAATTGAAAAACGGCAGCAAGTCGACGCTATCTACGTCGACTTCTCGAAAGCTTTTGACCGTGTCCCCCACGCTCTCGCAGTTGAGAAACTGAAACGATATGGGTTTCCAACTTGGTTCACCGATTGGATTTACTCGTATCTAAGGCACCCCACAGACGCTCAGACGGTTTGACCAACATTGACTCCGCCCCCCAGGTTGATGCTCATGTTGGTGCTATGTTTGACCGTGTGTGATGCTGCTTGACGAACCAATTTGACAGTTTGTGAAACCAATTTGACGGTTGACGAATCGGTCGGCCAAAATCAAACGAGTTTGATTTTGCTCAAACCACCGGTGGGTGGAGCCAAATGTTCGACGAACCGATCGTACCGTCTGTAGGGATGTTGCACGAACACCGACGTCATCATGTCAAATTGAAGCTTCGACGTCCCATGAACTTCCGATGCAGATGGGTGGAAAGTCAAAATGCGTGAATTTACGCAGCGTCGGTGCCATAGTGATCTATCAAATGCACGCTCTTGAGTTGTTTCTATATAGATAGTGAAATATCGTTTCCAACTATCTCTAACCGTTTTATTTAGCAAATTCATCAAGGATTCTTTAATTATTCCTGAACCAATTTCTCCAGAAATATCTTCAGAGAATCCATCAGCAGTTTTACCTGTGATTCAAAAAAATCCATCCATGGATTGTATTTGGATTTGTACTACAGGGATTCCATCCGGAATTTTACCAGGAATTTCTCCAGGTAATTCTCTTGTAATAACATTAGGAATTCTTCCAAAACTCCTTCATGATTCCACCAGGTGTTCCTCCAGAAATCCAATCAAGATTTTGTCTAGTGATTTAACAAGAAATTTCTGTAAGAATTCCTTTATAAATTCCTACCGAAAGTTCAACTGAAATTCCTCATGGGATTCTATCAGGAGTTCCTACAAAGATTCCATCAGTGATTCCTCTGAGGGGAGTTCTTCTTCTTCTTGGCGTTACGTCTTCACTGGGACAGAGCCTGCTTCTCAACTTAGAGTTGAATGAGCATTTCTACAATTTTTAACTGAGAGCTTCCTTTGCCAAAGTTGTCATATGCGCATTCGTGTATAGTGTGGCAGATACGATGATACTATATGCCCAGGAAGTCAAGGAAATTTCCATTACGAAAAGATCCTGGACCGACCGGAAATTTAACCCAGAAACCTTCAGCATGTTTTTGCTTTGTAGCCACGGACTCTGACTCGGCTAAGGAACGCCTCTAGAATCAGGAGTTATTCTAGGGAATTAAACACAATTTCATCCATCAGGAGAACTTCTAAAGATTCAATCATAAATTTCACGAAGGTTTCATTTAGCAGTTCTTTCAGGGTTTTTATCTGGACTAGCTCTAGGGATTCTAGTTCCTCTAGGAATACCATCAAGAATTCTTCTGGGGGTATCATCAGATGTTCGGCTAAGGATTCCAACAGGAATTCTTTCAGGAATTCCATCTGGATTTCCTCCAGAGATTCGATCAGGAATTCTTTCAGGGATTGCACCTAGAACTCAACTAGGGATTTCATCACAAGTTTCTCCAGGGATTCTATCAGGAGATATTTCAGAGATTCCACCTGGAATTCCTCCATGGACTCTGTCCGTCGTTGCTCTAGTTCTAGGAGTTCTTCTCAGGATTTCAACAGGAATTCCTTCAATATTTTCATACAGAGTTCCTTCAAGAATATATTTACAAATTCTTCCAAGGATTCCTTCAGGAGCTCCCCCAGGGATTTCATCAGGGGCTCCTGTATCTATATTATCTGTATTTATGTATATGCATCTGGATTCTATCGGGAGTACCTTTAGGGCTTTCATCAGAGTTCTTCTGGAGATTTCATCAGGAGTTCCTCCAGGGATTCCATCAAGAGTTCCTTCTGAGATTTCACCCGGAATTTTTCAAGAGATTAAATCAAATGTTCCTCGAGGAATTCCATCAATGTTTCTTCTAGAAATATTATGAGGAGTTCCTCTAGGGATTCTATCAGGAGTTCTATCTGGAAACTTATCAGGAATTCTACCAGGGATATTATCAGGAGTTCCTAAAGAGATTCCATCAGAAGTCCCTCCAATGATTCGGAGTTCCTTCAAGAATATCTATAGATAGGAGTTCTTCCAAGGATTCCATCAGGAGTTCCTCCAAGGACTCCATCAGGAGTTCCTATAGGGATACTAAGTATCAGGAATACCTTTAGGGCTTTCATCAGAGTTCTTCTGGGGATTGCATCAGGAGTTTCTCCAGAGTTCTTTCAGAGATTCCACCTGAATTGCTTCCAAAGATTCAATCAGGATTTGCTCCAGAGATTATATCAGGAATTCCCTGAGGAATTACATCAGGACTCCTTCTAGGGATATCATAAAGAATTCTTCTAGATTCTTACAGGAGTTTCATTAGAAATTTCTCCAGGGATTCCATCAGGAATTCCTTCAGCGATTGCAACTGGAACTTCTCCAGGGATTCCATCAGGAATATATCTAGCAATTCCATTAGAACTTTATCCAGTAATTCCATCAGCAGTTCCTTCAGAGATTCCACCTGGAATTCTTCCAGAGATTCTATCAGGGGTTCCTCTAGGGATTCCATTATTAGTTAATCTACGAATTTCATCAGAAATTCCTCCATCAGGAGCTCTTTCAACAATATTTTTAGGATTTCCTCCAAGGAATTCCTCCAGGGTTTCTTCTGAGATTTCACCCGGAATTCCTCAAGAGATTCTATCAGGAGTTCCTTCAGGAAACTTATCAGGAATTCCTCCAGAAATTTCATGTGGAGTTCATCTAGAGATTTCATCGGGACTCCTGATTCTATCAGGAGTTCCTCTTACAATATCTTTATATTCCTCCCAGTGGCGATTCCCTAACCTCAAATCTACCTGTCCCACGAATATAAATTCTTGAATTTCAGCAACAAATTTGCATGCAATGAGCAGAGATTTGTTACAAAGGACGATTTCAATAATTTACTCTTTGATTACTTTTTGATTTATATTCTAAATTTGTAGAAATAGTCATTTTTAGAATCATAGAACAGGTTGAAAATGAGGTTACGATTCGCCACTGATTCCTCCAAGGATTCCATCAAGAGTTCCTCTAGGGATTCTATCAGGAATTCCAATAGGGATTCTATTAGGAGTACCTTTAGGGCTAACATTAGAGTTCTTCTGAGGATTTCATCACGAGTTCCTCCAGGAATTCCACCAAGAGTTCCTTCAGAGATTCCAGCTAGCATTTCTTTCAGAGTTCCTCCAGAGTTTATACAGGAGGTCACCTACACAGTACGAACGAAACGTGTAAATTTCTGAGACATATAATGCACATAATTGGAGCGAGGAATATCATGGATATTTACATGATATGTCATGTAAACTTCAATTATATGTCATGTAATCCAGCAGGATCCTGAGTGGTTAAATGACATATAACACATTTTTACATTATTTCGGACTTAAATTTACATGATTTCGGGTTTACATGGCATAAATGAAGTTTACATGACGTGTAATCTTCATTATTTTTAACTGTGTACGAATTCCATCAGGATTTTCTAGGGATATCATAAGAAATTTCTCTAGGCATTCTATCAGGAGTTCCAGCAGGAATTAAATCAGGAATTCCTCCAGGGATTTCATCAGGAGTTCCTATAGTGATTCCATAGGGAATTCTTCAAGGGATTTCATCTGAAGTTCCTCCTATGATTTCATCTGGAGTTCCTGCAAGAATTCTTCTTCTTCTTGGCATTAACGTCCCCACTGGGACAGAGCCGGCTTCTCAGCTTAGTGTTCTTATGAGCACTTCCACAGTTATTAACTGAGAGCTTTCTTTGCCGCAGTTACCATTTTCGCATTCGTATATCGTGTGGCAGATACGATGATACTCTATGCCCAGGGAATTCAAGGAAATTTCCTTTACGAAAAGATCCTGGACCGACCGTCAATCGAACCCAGACACCTTCATTAGGGCTTTGCTTTGTAGCCGCGGACTTTAACCACTCGAATGGGATGCCTCCCAAAATTCTTCAAGGAATAAATATATCCAAGGATACTCAAGGGTTATCAGGAATTCCTCCTAAGATTTTTCCGGAAATGTCTCAGGATTTTATCACCGGAATAACTCTACAGATTCCATCGGGAATTTCTCAAGGAATTTCTCACAAAATATCTTCAGAGATTCTTGGGGGTTTTCAGAAATTAATTCAGCAATTTTGCCAAAAATTTCTCATAAAGATTTCACAAGTAATTAGGGAATCCATCGGTATATCCTCAAGTGACTCTATGAGGAGTTCCTCCTAGGATTCAAAAAATGAATTCCTTCAGCGACTCCTCTGAGAATTCGTTCATTGAATCCACCAGGAATTGCTTCGAAAATTTCGCTAGGATTTCCTCTAGGCATTCCAACTAAAAACCCTCCAGGAATTTCTCTAAGGATTCCACCAGAGGTTCATCCATGGATTGGATCTGAAATTCGCCCAGGTTATTCTCCATAATTTCCATCAGGAAAATCTTCAATGAATGAGCTGAAATTCTCATAGGGGTTCCACTAAAAAATCTTTCAGAAGCTTCACCAATACTTTTTCGGTGATTTCACCGGAAATTCAAGAAAATCTTCTCACAGTTTTTCCAAAACATTCTGGAAAAAATCCTTCGGTTCCTTCAGATATTTCACCAGTATTTTCTCTAACTATTTCTTCCGGAATGGTGTTTTTAAGAAATTTCGCCATGAGTTCTTCCAGGGTTAAGAATATCAATAGAGTTTCGCTAGAAATTCTTTATCAGAAAAATCTAATACAGCATCGCCAGAAGTTTTTCTGGAAAACCGTGAGAGAATCGACCATCAATTCCACGAAGAGTTGAACTTCAAGTTGAATCCCTTGAAGGATTTTTTGGAAAATTTCTGGAATAAATCATGGAATTATTTAAATTGAAATCATTGGAGGAATCACCAAAGAAAACACTGGAGAAATTCACTGGGGAAATTCCTCAATACATCTCCGTAAGAACTTTTGAAACAATCCCTGAAGGAGTTTCTACAGGATTCTCTAAGGCAATTCCTGGTGGATTCCTTGGAAAAAATCCTCCAAGATATACTGGGAGGAATTGATGGATAAATTCCTTTAGGAATCCTCGGAGAAATATCCGGTAGATTCTTAAGTAATTCCTTCAAAAATTGGAGGTCGAATGCCTCGTAGGTTCCCTTAAGGGATACATAGAAAAATCTTTTAAGGAATCACTGGAAGAATTCATAAAATAATTTATTGAAGATTCCCTAGAAGAATCCCCTGAAAGTAACCTGGGGGAACCTCTCGAAAAATGGCATGCGGAATTTCTAAAGAAATTCCTGGTGAAATCCCGTGTATGAAGTTTTTTTGAATTCTTTTGCAGTATTTCTTGCTGAATTCCCGAAAGCTTCCTGGTGGAATCTCAAGAGTAATTCCTTAATGAATCCTTGGAGAAATTTTGGGTGGAATCACTGTAAAAGTTCCTGAAAATCTCTTCATGTATTTTTGTAGGAGTTTTTGAACGAATTTCTAGCAAAAATCGCTTAGGAATCTCTGGAAGAATGTTTGGGTTAATCACTGAAGGATTTTTTGGAGGTATTCCTAGGGAAAGGTTTTTGATGCATAGGAGAAATTCCTGGTGGAATTATTGATGGAATTCCTGTAATAATTTGTTGAGCAATCTCTATAAAAATTTCTAGAGGAATTCCTAGTAAAAGCGCAGGGAAAAAAATGTTATATAATCTGTATAGTAGAATTTCATGAAGTTTCGATGGAGGAATTCCTAAATACATCTGTGGAGGATATTTTGGAGGAATTCTTGAAGGAAGCATTGGATGAATAAATCCCTTGGAAGTTTTTGGGTAAATCTCTGGAGGACTCTGTAGGAGGAATTTATAGGTTCAAACTGTGGATAAATTTCTAGAGGAATTGTTGATGAAATTCCTGGTAGAATCAATGGTTCTGAAAAGACTTCAAAGTAGAATAACTAGAGGAAACCGCTAAAGACTCCGGGTACAAACGTTGAAGAAATTACCATAGCCATTCTCATATGGATGACTGCTCAGAATAATCCCCGATAGAGATCCCTCATAATTTTAGAGTTCTGCCGGAATACTTCGTGCGAATTGTAATTGTAATTCCTCCTCAATATTCATTTCTTCCGGTATTTAAATTATGAAAGTTCTGCTCTTTCGCACAGTGATTACTGCCATAGAAATATTCACCCCCACAGCCACAGAAATCGAAAAAAATAACAATCACATATTCACTAGGCTTGCCGAGAGCATTCAAAACATGCGAAGAAATATGGTGTTGCTGCAACAAACTTTGACAGTCGGTCAAACGGTTGCAGCAACATAAACCAGTTTGACTAACTTGGGGGCGGAGTCAATGTTGGTCAAACCGTCTGAGCGTCTGTGGGCTGCATAACGGGTCGAAATGCATATGTGAGAATTGGTTCGTCAAACTCGGCTCCTTTCACAGTTGCTTCTGGTGTCCCGCAAGGCAGCCATCTAGGGCCGCTGCTTTTTGTGCTCTTTGCTCTCGATCTATCGATCGCAATCAAATCCCCGAAGATGATGTATGCAGACGATTTAAAATTCTTTCGAGTGGTGACGTCACTTGTTAATTGCTGCGCACTTCAAATGGATGTAGACGCACAGTTGAAGTGGTGCAGAGAAAACGGGATGGAAGTGAATATTAAGAAGTGCAACTCAATTACATTCTCCCGGTTGCAATCAACAACTACTTTTGAATACACCATGGGCACTAACGTAATTCAAAGAGACACAGCCGTTAAAGATCTGGGAGTTATTCTCGACGTGAAGCTAAAATTCTCGCAGCATATTTCTTCTGCAACCGCAAAGGCATTTGCTGTTTTGGGCATAATAAGACGTAATACCCAAGCATTTCGTGATGTATATTGCCTGAAATCATTATACGTTTCGCTTGTACGCAGTATATTAGAATACGGCGTCACCGTCTGGGCACCATATCATTCCGTCCAAATCGCTCGCCTAGAACGTGTGCAGAAATGTTTTCTGCGATTTGCTCTTCGTCATCTTCCGTGGCGTGATGGTCAGCATCTCCCTCCATACGAACAACGATGTGCACTTATAAAATTGCCAACTCTACAAAAAAGACGGGAACTTCTACAACGACTATTGATCTTCGACCTCCTGAACAATAATATTGATTGCTCCGAGCTCTTAGGAAGGCTGCGCATAAACGCTCCGGGACGATCGATTAGAAGATTCGATTTCTTCCGACATTAAACAGAACATACCTGTACTGCTAAACGTGATAATTCGTTATGATTCTTCGGAATGCTTCGAATCTGAAGACAATTATTCGAATGAGCCATCATGATCGCTCTCAAATGATTGTACCCCGTTTGGCATAAAGTCGTTTGGCATAAGGTCGTTTGGCATAAAGCCGTTTGGCATAAAGTCGTTTGGCATAATGGTTGTTTGGCATAATGGCCGTTTGGCATAATGGTCATTTGGCATAATGGTCGTTTGGCATAATGATTGACTTCGAATGAATATCGGCATTTTTTAATCTTTTACCGAGATCAACACCACCGAGCCCATAGCAAAAAAAATTGGAAGGTTTGCAATAAGCATGGTGTTTGTTCAGAGATTTTCCAAGCTATGAATGTAAAAAAATGTTGTGATATTAGAGAACATAACTAAATAAAACTCGTTACGGGGCTGGTGGAAGATCTTTTCGGAATGATATTTTTTTTCTACATCTCAGAACATAGAATATCTTGTTGCGAATCAGAACATAGAATACTTGTTGCGATCTACATATTTGAAAATATTAAATTGGCAAAGGAAGTTCGCAGTAGAATATTTCGCTCATAGAATATTTCGATGCAGATCAAGCTTTTTCTCAGTTTGGACGTGAAAACTTGATAAAAATTACTTGATAAAAGAAGGGAAAATTCATTTGCAAAATATTTAAAGCTCTAATCCAAAGACCTTTTATTGCAGCATAATGCAAAAATAGCCTATATACGAGAGCAGATAATTTTTCGTTCAAAATGTTTGAGGCTCTAGCGCAAAAAATGTTCTCACAGCATAACTCAAATGAACAACACATTTAAAAAAAAATGTGTGGCAAAACTTTTGAACGATTTAATATAAATTTTAATTTTGGACGTGTAAGTCAAAAACACCGTCAATTATCGAAAGAAAGGAAAATAGATCATGTATTCGCAAGAAAAAATATATGTAGAATATTGACAGGTTCTAAAATAATTATCATTCTTACAGCACGTCTTGCAAGAATTGATAATACAGCAAAATATAAAAATAGGTTAACATTTAGCTTTACTAAATATTAAAAAATTAAAACAGTATAAAGGGTAAGTGTACCAGTTATGGACATAGTGGTTCCCTATTTCGCCATACGGGATTGTTGGAATGTCTTCAAATTTTGAAAAGTTTTTTAAGTTGTATTAGTAAGATTTAAGATGTACCTTGATGTTTAAACGTTCAAAAAGATTTTAAATGTGAAAGTTATCGAAATTTCACGTATGGCTAAATAGGGAACCACTATGGCCATAACTGGTACACTTTCCCAATATAAAGAACAGCCTATTTTCAAAAGAAGGCAACATTTATGATTAAATATAGAAGAAGACGCCAAAAATAATCGCGGCATAATACAACGAAAAGACGTCAAAAAATGCGTTCCGAATCATCGGTTCCCCGAATACCAGTTCCCCGAATGACCGGTTTCCCCGAAAAGCGGTGCAATTTAAATAGAAGCTATAGGTAATAGTCTTCAGTGGCTGGATAGTGAACGAGAAAGAACGATAAGCAATCAAAAGAAGGAGGTATTCTGTCATTCTTGGCTATGCACATGTTGGCAAAAATGCTGAGGACGGTAAAACTTGAAAGAACCGCCAAATAAAAAAAGAAGGGTGCATATTAGATGGTTAGTTCGTTCACCACCCTGAAATGTATAAAGTTACGACAATTATGAGTGCCAAACACTTTTCTGGGACGTGGGATAATCGGGGAAACGGGATATTCAGGGCATTTGGGGAACTGGCGTTCAGGGAAACGACACTCGGGAAAAAGTAGCACAACCCATCGAAGTAACTGCAGTAATCGATTTCTCTTTTCGTCAATAACTTGAGCAGGTCAATGTTATCGATTGCCGCCCTTCTGTCAGTTGGAAACAAAAATATCTACAATATAGCTCCAAAAAACAGCCTATGTATAAAAAAAGGTGAAATTTATTTAAATTTTAAATCAACACTCTTTATACCTATAATTATGGTTACATCATGTTTAGAAAAAAAAAACCATAGAATGTTTGAAAGAAGGGTAAATTTGTGCTAAATATATTAAAATCTTTAGTGCAAAAAAATATTCCAATAGCGAAACTCAAATGAAGCATTAATATTTGAAAGAAGGGTAATTTCTGGATAAATAATAAAATACTATTAGCAATAACTTTCCTAATATACTTTAGTTTACTCAAGAGCATATGATTGTTGAATAAAGTGTCATTTTGTTTCAATTGACTCCAAAGCCTGACAAGCCTGATGCCATCAGAAAGATTCAATAGAAACGTAAAACGAATGCCATCTTAAGAAATTCTTGTTTTCAGACTCATTATGCCAAACGACTATTATGCCAAACGACCATTATGCCAAACGACCATTATGCCAAACGACCATTATGCCAAACGACTTAATGCCAAATGACCATTATGCCAAACGACTTTATGCCAAACGGCTTTATGCCAAACGACTTTATGCCAAATGACCTACCACCCTCTCAAATAGTTACAGTATTGGACAAAACATTTTCAACTTTTTCGATTTTCCATACAAAATGACCAACTTTGGTAAGCTAGATCTCAGTTATTTATGGACCGATTCGATTGAAACTTTCACAGAACATCAGATATAACTTGAATTTTAACATATATTTTTGAATAATTTTTCCAATCACGAGTTTATAAGTAATAACGGTTTGACTAAAGTGTAATTTTCGACGAAAAATTAAAAACTTTTTATTTCAAAATCTGATAGCCCTACACAAAAACTGTCTTCAGCAAACTTATTCATCTCGTCAAAATCTACAACTTTGCTGAAGATACCATGAAGCTATTCCTTCAATATGTTTAGTTATGTCAATTATAAAAAATCGTCAAAAAATTAATTTTAGTCAAACCGTTACTGCTTTTCAACTTGTGATTGGAAAAATCACTCAAAAATATATGTTAAAATTCAAGTTATGTCTGATATTCTGTGAAAATTCATTCAAATCGGTCCATAAATAACTGAGATAAAGTTTATCAAAGTTGGTCATTTTGTATGGAAAATCGAAAAAGTTGTAAATGTTTTGTCCAATACTGTAGATCGATGAAAATATATGAATAAACGTAACAATATTAACAGTAAAGCATAAAAGAAAGAAATTTGTATTATTTAATAAAATATTTGAAGTAGTGCATTGGATGGTTGACCAAGAGCGTCGACACCTTTGGATACTTAAATTTGTGTTACGTTGGGAACTACAGCTACTTATGAATTTAATTCCGGAAGCAGTGAAACAGCTTGAAAATAATTTTAAATTTTAATCGATATAACAGTTCCAATATGGTTGAAAAAGCGCCTTCCGAAGATGTTATACAGTTACTTGTCATATAACAGTCGAGACAAAGCAATGATCAGTGTGCAGGATCGCATAGACGCTTTCGTTCGCATGTACATGTACTCATCATAAAGCCGTATAGAGAGAGCTTAGAGAATGTTTACATTTCATGTTCATCATACCCTACTTATTTTCAGGAGTTATGGTACAAGCAGATCCGAAGCATCTGAGATCCTATAAACTTATTTAAAGCCTGACGATCTTTAATTTTACTTACCTTTAATAGCTTTTGTAAAAGTTGGCGGTGATGTGTCCAATGTAGCTAATTGAATGACTTTCAAAACGCACGATGTTTTAATTTCATTGTAATTATTTTTGGCTGTACAGACATATTCACCAGCATCTCTAGGTCTCACTCCATTGATCATTATTTGGCCAATAACACCACTATTCAGGAGTTTCACCCGATCATCATATTCTATTGCCTTTCCATTTTTTTGCCATTTTATGATGGCCTGATCTCCATTTACGGAACAGATCATTTTCACTATTTGGTCTTTTTGAGCAGTTATATTATGCAGTTGTCCCGCCCAAGTTAGTTTATTTTTTGAGTCGCGAATAACGAAAGATTCTTCTTTGTATGGTTCTGAAGGAGGTTCCGGTCTTGATGACGAGCGTAAAGCTGCTCGCACCTGCGCTTGCTTCTTATCCTGTTCTCGTTTTTCCAGAAGTTCTTCTTCAGTAAGAATCTTTTTATCGGCGTGATGCATTCCAGGTAGATGTATGTAGTGTACCTTTGCTGTGAAATCGACTTCGTGTGTGATTTCTTGTTCGCCTGCTGAATTTTTTGCTACACACGTGTATATTCCACTATCATCTGGCGTAGGATTATATATATTTAACTGGAAAATTTCATTTCCTTCATAAGTTGCTCTTACTCTATTGTCTAATGTAACAGGATCTTCTCCTTTTAACCACGTCACTTCTGGTACAGACCAGCTTGGTTTAGACATAATTTGACATTCGATTATCAAATCATTCAGAGCATGGTGATAGTAATCTAGTTGTAAATTTAAAAAAATAAATTAAGTAAGTCTATCGTAATAACTAAATTCAAACACACAACTAAATGAACGAAAATGAAAGCGTGTATTTCTGTCAACGAAAAATATGATTCAAGAGTAGAAATGCAACCGCTGATATTTATACATGTTCACACTGCTCATGATTGTTCTACTTCCAATTTTGCAAGTATTGTTGCTGATTATGATTCAATAATAAATTACCACAAAGAAAAAGTCAATAGCCCTCTACCGGAAGCTTCAGTTTTACCTTTTTTCTCGACATTTTAGCACAATTTTTTCACAAGTTCTCAAATAACTCAAATTCGTGTTGATATTGATATTGATTTTTAAAATATTCCGATGTTCTTCAGTGGACCGAGACTCTCCATATAAAATATCTTTGGAGGCCATTTTGTTTTACGTTAATTTATAAAAAATGTCAGGTACTAAGGAGCTCCTCTGAAAAAAAAAATCATACAAATCGGTTAAGAGTTCCTACAGAAATCTGAAAATTGCGATTTGACGTTTTATAGAGATTGCAAGATCTTTATTTTGCCAACGTGGTTCCAGAAACACAAATTCTAATTACTCACAAACAGCTGCACCAAATTACTTCATTTTTTCACAGCACTCTATTATCAATATATATTGGTTCGAAGAGCGAATATCTGAACACGATAAAACACCTGTAGCCTGAGATATTGGGTCCTTCCTTAGCCGGGTGGTTAGAGTCCGCGGCTACAAAGCAAAGCCATGCTGAAGGTGTCTGGGTTCGATTCCCGGTCGGTCCAGGTAATGGAAATTTCCTTGACTTCCCTGGGCATAAAGTATCATCGTACCTGTCACACGATATATGAATGCGAAAATGACAACTTTGGCAAAGAAAGCTCTCATCTAATAACTATGGAAGTGCTCTTAGAACACTACGCTGAGTAGCCGGCTCTGTCCCGGTGGGGACGTTAATGCCAAGAAGAAGCCTGAGATATCGGGCTTCTCGAGAATTGTCAGCATTTCGATCACTTCCTCTTTACTTCGTGCGTTTTGCGCCAGGGTCTGGTACTAGTTGGACACTGTGCGAATCTTTTCTCAATACCGCATATCAAAATTTAAATTGAACGATTTAAATCGCTTGCAACTTGAAAACAAGAAGGCTCAAACATTTTTATCCCATATATTTTTTTTAACGATTTAACAATTATGCTTGAAGGTCATCGGTTCGATTCCCAGCCCCTCCACAAAAAAACCCGTCCAGCCACCAGAAGACGCCACACGGAGGACCGTGCTTTGGGGAGCACATCCATCCTTCGTCAGTATCAGATGGTAACTGAGACTAACTGACTCAGGAACACGGCAAAAATGAACCACCGCAAGAGCAATGGACTATGGCTTATAGAAATCGATCCTACCTGCTCGGTGTGAGAGTAAAAAAGCAGAATCTACTTTCACTAGATGTAAATATAGATTAGTTGAAAATAGATCTGTATCGATAAAGAAGATAAACTGATAAACAGATAAACTGTTTCCGGCACAGTAGTGGCCACGAGCACAGAGTGCCTTTAGAAAAAAAAAAAAAAAAAACAATTATGTTCGCTGTTCTGCTCCATGGCGAGATATTTTGACATTTCTTTATTTACTTTTTGGCTGGCGAACACTCGTTTGAGCTGGAAACTTAATCGATTGGTCAACTCCTGCTAGTGACCAATCGATTAAGTTTTCTGCTTAAACGGATATTTGGTTCTTCAGATTTGTGCTCTTGAAAATTTTAGGTTTGGCTTGATGCATTTTCATCTTAACTCGGCGCATGGGCCACTGGCGCGCAACTTATTGGACAGTCTGCGGATTTAAGCAAAGATTCGCAATATTTACGTGGGTTATGCTACGCGTTGATCCCTCCAGAAATTTTGGAACATCTTCGGATCCAGATCACCAATGATAAATATCGAAACAGATTCTAAAAGAAGAAGTAACTACACTGAGAACAGCGCTGCAGTTGAAAATACTAAATCAGAGAGTTAAATTAAATATACAACGCCACTTGATTTGTACAGTTCAGACTAAATTCACATATATTTAAACAAATATTTTGTGCTTTCGATTTTACCATGGTACCATTTCAGCAGTAAAAATTACCAAGCTATGGTTAAAAACTTGCAGCAGGCGAGAATCGAACTAAAGACCTTGCGATTGTGAATCATCATGGGGATAGTGAAATTAAAAACAGTAGTTCGTAGTTGTTATTACATCAGTGTAGAAATGTGTGCTAATAGGGAGATTTGTTTTGTTTTATTTTCGCTTTATTAACGTGAATTTAACACATTTGGCTAGTTCTTCGTTCATTAAGGAGCAGAGCTACTTGGACACTTTTAAGATTTATTTTGGCTTTGAGGGTTTTTCTCGGCCGATCTGAAACTTTGCACTAAGAAGCACTTAAATACAACGCACATTGTGGCCAAATATGAGCTCAGTAGATTTCAAAAAAAAAAAAAAAACCACTGCCGAAGTGAATCAAAAGTGCAAAGAATATGATCCGGCTCGCTATATTCCATGTAACAAAAGAGTTATTGAGAACTAAATATTTTTTCGTTGTGAAAAAATGATGTTGCTACTAGAGAGATTAGAATAATTTCGGTAGATTTTTTTTTAGAAATGTTGCTGAAAAACAGGTCAACATGGAAAAATGACGAATAACACTGCGGAACACGTTTTTGTCTCTAGCACCAATATACCACTATTCACTTAACTAAGGCTTGCTGAATCCATTGCCGTTTTCAGAAATATCATAGCACGTCTAGTTTTTGAGATATTGGCTGTTAAAAATGCGAAAATTGACTATTTCAGACAGCTTGCATGCAAGTTTGCCAGCTTGCCGTACAAGTTTATTTGCTTAAATTGTCATAGAATTCAAAATTTATGTTTGTAACAATACTTTTCATCAATGTTTATTGTACTTTCGACGCGGAAAAAAATATTTTTTGATTGTTTACAATATTATTGTATTATGCCATATAAGAGAAACGAAGGATTTTCTATGGAGACTGCAAGCATGTTGAAAAAATCGGTTTAATCTAAATTTAATCGTGCAATTTCAATCAATTTATATCTGAAATGAAAGTTTAGTTTCTATTTTTCATGTTTGGTGGATTAGATTGCAAAAAAGTTAGATGAATTGTACTTTAAACTTCATGTAAACATCAATAAAACCAGTGTTTTATACAACTTTGGCGACATGTAGCTAAAAATTGTGACGTGCTGGAACATTTCTGAGGATGGCATCAGATTCAGCAGCTCCAAATCTACTAGAGACACATAATTTGATCCTTGAGACACGCAGAAATGTTATTTTTGTTACGCTGTGTAATATGTTACTGTTGAGAAGAACTCAATTTGTTTATTTATTTTTCAGAATAATTGTTAGTTTGTTGTTGAGTAAAATTAAAGTAATTATTAGAATTTAGAAGAAATGTTAGTAAAATTGTTATATGGTTGTTGTTATGTTGTTAATAATTGTTAATTAAATGTATCATTCCGGAATTAGTTGTTAGGAACAAAAATTGTTAACACGCGAATCACACATTGAACACGTCTAACAATAATCATGCACGTAGTGAGCCAAAAAGGGGAACACGGTCAGCCGTAAGGTATGCCACGTCAAAAAGGGAATAACAGAAAGGGTACGGAAAAGGGAACAGGATGGGCAGGCTACTGGATTGAATAGCGCTAAAAAAGGTCTATTCCAAAATTAGATCTCAGTGAGACCACACGGAAATATTTCCAGAAGTTAAGTTGACCGTTATTAAGTTATTCCGTTTCAAGTGCATTATTGCCTAAGTACATATACCGTTCGAATCAGGTATGAGTATTGCTGATATACCCAATAGCCAGCCTAACGCCCTACCCATAACCCTACTACCAGGACCCGTTATCGTTTGCCTGAAGACTTTGGCAAAGGCTCCCACGACCCGTCTAAACCCGTGGTGAACGCCTGTAGCTGCCCTGAAGGCCCGCCTAAGGTCCAAGGATCACCAAGGCGCAACCCGTTAAGGACAAGCCCCGTAGACTTCGCGTTCAGCATAGAACGTGCCGATCAACCCCCACGTGCTCCACTTCCGGCCGGCCGCATCGACACACCTCACACCTACACCACACCCAGTAAGTTCAATAAAAAGATAAAATAAGTGCGTTTTACTTGAACCCTTGATGAGCTTAAGCCGACCCTAAGAGTGTCCTTAAGTAAGAGTGGCGTCCATGGAGCGAATACAGTTTTGCCATAAATACTAAATTTTCCAAAAATAAACTTATCTGCTATCTTTTTGAAAAGACCGGTTCAGAATCTGGTATTTTAGCATTAGATAAACTTGCTTATTCTTCACCAGATGTTTTAGAAATGGTTATCATTTGAAGATGGAGCACGTACTAAACAAACGTAGAAAGACAATTATCTGTATCGTAAGTTTGATAAATAACAGTTGCGATAATAATGGTTCATTAAAATAACCACAGGACTGAAACGACTCTCATCCACGAACAACTGGAGTGAAGCCAAAAATTTGGTGCTGAAGAAGGTGCTGATTAGTCAGCTCGCCTAAAAGTATCGATTTTCGAATGCGACATTTAGTTTTGACTTACCATTCTGGTGTTTAGTGCGTATAATTTAATCCAGATTTTGTATTCCCAAGATAATTTAGCCTCATTTTATTTGGCGCAATGGTGCATGATAATCAATGGTTTACTCAGCACAAGCGCCACGCAAATAGTGGCTGGCTTCAAGAACTAGCGTTTACTTCAGGGGGTTGAAAATAACCAAAACGGCCGCTATGAAAAGGAAAGATAGCGCCACCGTAAACTTGCGTGTTTGACAGAACAGCAATGCTGTCACAATGATCAATCCCATATACGGTGGTGCCGCTGTTTGTCGAGTGTTGCTACCGATCGAGTTGAAAGTTTGCCCAATGGACCAATGTACGAGTTCACTATTTGATGTTTTAGCGGTGTCGTGTTATTTATGTGACCATGGAAACTAGTGAATTCGGCACCGCTCAAACGTCAAATTAGTGAATTTTTTGCATTGGTCCATGGACCAATGCATGAGTGCACTATTTGCCATTTGAGCGGTGCCGTGTTATTTATGTGACCCACCGCTCAAACTTCAAACTAATGAAATCGTGCATCGGTCCATTGTTATGGGGCCTAAATGACATAAAAAAGTTAACTGGAGCGAGATTCATATATTTCATGCATGTATTAGCTAACAAGGTGTGACGTAAACGATACTCCCATACACTCATGTATTATATTATACTGCACCTTGCTGTATTGAGATACGTTTTTTTTTTTTTTTTTTTTTCTTCTAAGCAATGGGGGGATAATCTGCTCAACAGACGCCGTGTGGGGTTAGGGACCATTTACTACATGCAAGCAGTAAACAGGACTACACCCCCGACCCACTAAACCATTTCCATTGCCGCCAAACCCTTCGTCTCTCCGGGACCACCAAGAAGGCATTGCTTCGGAGAGGGGCTATTGCACATCGCATCCTCCAGGTTAGCTGCGTAGCCATGCAGCAACGAACATCGATGACACGCTTAGGGGGGTCCACCAAGGTAGCATGCTGGCGCTTTGCCAGCTTCCCAGGTGGTCCTCACCTCCCGTTGTCCGCTGAAAGCGGGCAGGGTCGACCACTACGCCCGCGCCCAGCTGCACCGCAGGTATCAAGAACTGATACTGCGGGCTTCGCAATTTGACCTACTGAAGGCTCAGGCCCTATCAGCTAGCACCAGCTGGGATTGCTGACGAAGGGGCCTCCACCTGCCCCGAACAACCAGAGGCTCGTATCCACCCAGTAGGCCGGCGCCACGACAGCAGCGCTACCAGGATGTTCTCCCCGCGGCCACTTAATCGCTGTAAGGGTCGATTTCGACCGTAGGGCACCGGTATGACCTACGTAGCCGACTGCGAACCCTTGGACCACCTGTTGTTTAGCGTCTGCACTAGCCACTCCTCGAGTCCACTCGCCACCTCCTTTGCAGTTCCGAGACGATGTGGGTGATAGCCGATGAAACGGCATTCCAGCCAAACTCGTCTTCACACATCCTCTGGACCAAATTGTCCGGAGTCGTGTCCCGACCGCATGTGGCTAACATGCGGTCACGCATTGTGCGGAAACGCGGGCACACGAACAAAACGTGTTCCGCCGTTTCCTCTAAACCTGCACAAACTGGACATTCGGGAGAACCCGCATGACCGAAACGGTGTAGATACTGTCTAAAGCAACCATGGCCCGAAAGGACCTGTGTCAGGTGGAATGTTAGTTCCCCATGGCGCCTATTGACCCAGATATCTAACCTCGGAATCAACCTGTGAGTCCACACTCCCTTGGTGGAACTGTCCCACGCACGCTGCCATTTGACCATGGAGGCCAGTCTGGCAGTCCTGCGTATGCCTCTTGTGCCGCGCATTTCGAAGCACTCTATGTCTTCCATGATAAGGATACCAATAGGCACCATACCGGTGATGACGCAGAGTGCATCGTGTGACACGGTACGGTACGCGCTCGCAACCCTCAGGCACATTAGCCTATAAGTACTCTCTAGCTTGCTACGGTAGCTCTTGGTACTTAAGGCCGTGCCCCAAGCCGGGCCACCATACCTCAGTATGGACGAGGCGACACTGGCCAGAAGCTTTCGCTTGCTGGCGTACACCGCAGAGCTATTGGACATCATCCGGGACAGTGCCACAATAGCTGTGGAGGCTCTCTTGCAGGCATAATCGACGTGGCTACCGAAGGTAAGCTTATCGTCGATCATCACCCCCAAGTGTTTGACGGAGCGCTTCGAAGTGATCGTGCAGTCGCCTACACTGATCACCGCTTGCTGCACCGACTTTCGGTTGTTGACAACAACCGCCTCAGTTTTGTGGTGAGCCAATTCCAGTTTCCTGGAGCTCATCCACTCCTCCACAATTGCGATCGAGTGGGCTGCAGTCAATTCCACTTCTTCGATCGATTCACCGTAGACCTCCAGCGTAATATAGTCGGCAAAGCCAACGATGACCACACCCGCCGGGAATTTTAATCTCAACACCTCGTCGTACATGACATTCCATAACACCGGGCCCAGGATGGAACCTTGCGGGACTCCTGAGGTTATGTGAAAGCACTTCCGACCCACCTCTGTGTCATAGACTAATACCCGATTCTGGAAGTAACTTCCGAGAATCTTGTACAGGTACTCGGGTATCCCCAGACGCAGGAGTGCATCGGCAATAGCCGCCCAACTGGCACTATTAAATGCGTTCCTTACATCCAGAGTCACTACTGCGCAGTAGCGAATCCCCCTCCTCTTACGCTGGAGTGCTATCTCAGCGGTTTTCTTAACCGTCAGAATAGCGTCTACGGTGGACTTCCCTTTCCGGAAGCCGAACTGGTTGCTTGAGAGACCATTTACACTCTCAGTGTACCTCAACAGTCTGTTGAGGATGATCTTCTCGAGCACCTTCCCCGCCGTGTCAATCAAGCATATTGGTCTATACGCCGACGGGTCACCAGGTGGTTTCCCCGCCTTTGGCAATAGTACCAGGCTCTGCCTCTTCCACGCATCTGGAAATACTCCCTCGTCCAGGCATATCTGCATAGCAGATCTGAACATACCGGGAGCCTCCAAGATTGCGACTTTGAGGGCCAGGTTTGGAACTCCGTCCGGACCTGGTGCCTTCCCCATGCTTAGGGATTTTGCAATCCCTACAAGTTCCTCATCGGTTACTCTATCCTCATCGCCAGCCCCAATCCCCGGCTGTCCTACAAAAGGAGGCCATGGGCTAGGGTTGTGGCGCGGAAAGAGCCCCTCGATGATCCCCTCCAGCATCTGTGGAGATTGCTCCGTAGGAGCAATTGCACCTCTTGTCTTCGCCATAACGATCCTGTAGGCATCACCCCACGGGTTCACGTTGGCACTCTGACAGAGTCTCTCAAAGCAGGCCTTTTTGCTTGCCCTTATCTCGGACTTCAGCGCGACTTTGGCAGCGGTGAACACCGCCCGTCGTTCTTCACGCTCCTGCTCGGTACGTGCTCGCTGCATCCGCCTCCTGGCCCGTAGGCAGGCACGGCGCAGGTTCGCAATTGCTTGAGTCCACCAGTACGTCGGTGGTCTCCCATTTCTAGGGTGGACTTTCCTAGGCATGGTCGCATCGCACGCACGCGAAAGCACCGCTACCAGTTCGTCCCCGCTTAGGCCGAGTAGGTTACGCTCACGACGGAGCGCCTCCCTAAGTACTTCGTCATTGAAGTACGATGTCTTCCACCTACGAGGGCTTGGCCGTGACCTAGCCGCTTCCTCTACGCGCTGCCTGCTGTTGTTGTAGTCGATACTGTAGCGAACCGCCAGGTGGTCGCTGTGAGTGTAGGCATTGTCTACCCTCCAGTTCGAACTACTCGTTAGGCCAGGACTACAAAAAGTAACGTCGATAATCGACTCCGCTCCGTTTCGGCTGAAGGTACTTTTGGTACCAACATTAGCCAGATCGACATCTAGCACGGCCAGTGCCTCTAGCAGGATTTGACCTCGCTGGTTCGTGATGCGGCTTCCCCATTCCACGGCCCAGGCATTGAAGTCACCCGCTATTACTACTGGCCTTCGCCCTGTCAACACGGTCGTCATGCAGTCCAGCATCTGCGTGAACCGCTCGGTCGACCAACTCGGAGGCGCATAGCAGCTACAAAAGAGGACCCCGTTTACCTTGGCGATCACGAAGCCCTCGTAGGTAGTAGACACCAACTCCTGGACGGGGTATTTACCCGTCGTCCATATCGCCGCC
Organism: Aedes aegypti; assembly: GCF_002204515.2. Classification (NCBI taxonomy): domain Eukaryota; kingdom Metazoa; phylum Arthropoda; class Insecta; order Diptera; family Culicidae; genus Aedes; species Aedes aegypti. Next base: position 230,223,713 of record NC_035108.1, on the reverse strand, counting down.
ATTTTTCCGGATCCATCCACGACCCAGTTGCCGTTGCCGGCGGGTACTCGGTATGGGTCCGATATGATGGCGATGTCCGTCCCCCACTCAGCAACTGCCTGGTACAGCAGTTGCTGAGCTGCGTCACAGTGGTTCAGGTTCAGCTGCGTTACCTGTACTGTGACTTTTCGTTAATGGCTCGTTTGAAGGTCGGGCACCTTGAGCCTCCCGTTGGATGATTGTTGTTTACGGACTTGCCGGAACAAATCAAGCACTTGGGAGGGTTCTTGCAGCCTAGTGCCTTATGACCTTCCTCACCACAACGCCTACACAACTTGGTCCTATCAGGGCCTTTACAGCCCCAGGACTTGTGTCCTGGTTCCCTACACCTAAAGCAGATCACCGGTTGCTCATGTATGTTCAGTGAGCATACTGACCAACCAACCTTGATCTTGCCTACCTTAGCGGACTTATTTGCGTCCGCCACAGGTAGGTGTACTAAGGCCACCTGAGTACCTGCCGGACCTTTCCGTAGCTGAACGGCAGCGGGGGACACCTGAATCTCGCACTGTTGCCGCAGTGCTGTGACGAGCTCTTCTGCGTTGGTGATCTCGTCAAGGTTCATCACCTTCAGAGTCACTGACTGCGTCAGAGCCCTCACTTCGACACCCTCGCCAAGGACCTCTTCCGCCAAACTTTTGTAGGCGGCGCCCTTGCGCTCCTTGTCGCGCTTAAGCTCGAGAATCATTTCACCTGTACGAGTGCGTCTGACACTGCGTACGTCGGCTCCAAGATCTGCGAGCTTCGCGTCACTGCGCATCGCCTTCAGGACTTCCGAGTACTTGGACTCTTCCGTCTTGATGATGATCGCATCACCCTTTTCGCGCTTGGCACCTACCCTCCTACTTTTCTTAGGCCTGGTATCCCTGCGCTCCTGAACTTCCTGCTTCTCCTTCTTCTTCTTTCTTACTACGGTTGTCCAGAGGGCGTCCCCCCCCTGATCCGCCCTAGCCTGTGGTGATTGAGGACCTCTCAAAGGTCGCAACCCCCTGTTCCCATCACTCCGTGAGGGGCCAGCCTTTTCGGGCCCACCCTTCTCGGCTTTCCGGGACGCCTGGCTGGGGTCCGATTTTCCGGCACTTCTGCCGGTTTTCGGGGTTAATATCCGCCTGGCCTTGCGAGCGCCGCCGGGTAGCTCCTCCCCTGACGGCTGCCTCGCGCGCTTCTGCGATTGCTTGTTGTAAGCATTCGCTTCCGCACTTTTGGGGCTACCCGCGAAGACGAAGGGCTCCGTCTGGGTAGACTTCGGCACCTTCAATTTCACGGGTTCTGCCGCAGCCACAGTCGCCATGGGTTCAGCATGGTTCTGCTTGGCCGCGAACATCGACTTACGAAGTCTGAACAGGGCCTGCTTGAGGTCCTTGCTGATGTTAGACTTCGAGGACGCAAAGTCAATTATGGAGTCGAGCTGCTGTGCAGCCACTTCCATCGCAGAGAGCCCATCTCTACTTTTATTGATGGCCCTCATCAACCACGCTCCATCCATAACCTCACCCGATGCGTTAGCCGGGGATGAAATATGGTTTCCAGCACTGGCACTACGTGCACTGCTGCCTCCTCCTGCTTCCGCTCTCCTCAACGGAGACCTAGCTAACCCACTTCTTGCGAAGGGGTTCGCTTCCCTACTACTGCTACTACCTGCACTACTACTAATATTTTGATTTTGGTTTAAGTTTGTATTCATGATTGGATCCCACGAGTAGCACGGGAAAAGAGGTCCACCACGCCAGAGCCCTGCATTAACGCGGTAAGGGACAAAATACTGTGAGGGGTGCCCAGGTGCCCCACAGGCTCCGTTAACGGCCGAACATCTTTTTCACCCCTTCGACCATTCATTCCTCAGCACGGTTTTTCGCATCACACCTTGAATTGGGGTTACCCCGTTTGGTGGACTCTTACCACCGGAACAGGTCGTCCGTAGTTCTATTCTATACGCCGGAACTACACGGCTATATTGAGATACGTTGACAGCTGAATAAAGACCACGTGTCAGAAGTCGGTCAATTTTCGCGTCGCGATTTAATCGGAAAATTTCGGGAAAAATGTCGCGGAAAGTTCGGAAAAATACCGGCAAACCATAGTTTGGACGTCCGGTCGTGGAGTCGACGCAAAATTTCGGTTCGAGAGTGAAAGATTTGCTGAAAAATGCAATCTCCAGATGCGGCAGTAGCAGGAGCTGCACATAACCTCATGCAGCAACCAGTGCAGAATTTCTTCGCTCACCCTCCTGAACGCATAAACATCCAAAGCCATACGGATAAAGCGCGTGTCTGGAACGACTGGATACAGCAGTATTCATGGTTTGAGCATGCGTCGGGAATAAAGGATTTGCCAGCACCGCGGCAGGTGGGAATCCTGATGAACAGTCTCGGTCCGGATGTCATTGGAACATTCAAAGGATTGCAGCTGACGGAGGCGGAAATGCAAGACCCGGAAGCGATCAAAAAGGCTTTAGGCGATGCGTACAGTCCGACAGCCAATCCGATGTACAGCACGTACATATTCCTGAAAACGGACCAGCAACCTGGTGAAAACTTCGATGATTTTCTCATTAAACTGAGAGCAGCAATCCGAGACTGTGATTTCGGCATGGAACACGAAGGTATGAACATCAATGATCGCCTGCTGAAGGACAAAATCGTACTCGGGATTTCCAGTCAGAAAGTTCGTGAAAAACTGTTAAGTGATCCGACGCTGACATTAGACAAGGCGATCCAGATTTGCAATGCAAGTGAGAAGACAACAGAAACGCTGAAGGAAATGGATATGGAAATTCGAGGCTGCAGCGCAGTCAGGTCGGACGATGACGGCAAGCCGTTCCAGGGCAAACGTTGCGGATCGAAGCAATGCGTGTCAAGGAATCGGCCACTTTGCGAAGTGTTGTTTCACGAAAAAGAATGAAGGAAACGCAGAGAAGAAGCCGAAGAAGGAGAACAAGAAGATGAAGAAGGCAGCAGCGGTTGTGAAAAGTGAAGAAGAAGACTCGTCGGAGGCAGAAGTGGACTTGTACCTGCACGCTGTAGGTACCGATGCAGACGACGGGGACTGGTTCGAGGAGGCAATATTTTCTAATATGAAGATTAAATTCAAGCTGGACTGTGGGGCACAATGCAACGTTTTGCCGTTGAAAGTGGCCAAAAAACTCACTGGCAATAAGTTGCAGAAATAAAAAAACGAAGTACATCGTGTCCTACAACGGAGAAAAAACCAAGGTGGAAGGTGATTTGACGGTAGCAGGAGTCGTGAATAAACGCAAAACCGACCTCACGTTTAAGGTCGTCGATTTGGACGTCATTCCGATCCTTGGCAAGAAAACCTGTGATGAGCTTTCCACCTACGAGGGACTGATCTTCAAAGGGGATCGTTTGCTGATACCGGAAACGTTACGCAGCAAAGCCATGAACATTATCCATTCTGGCCACTTCGGAATACAGTCTGGCATCAAAAGGGCCAAACAGCTGGTATTTTGACCTTCAATGGGCCGGGATATTGAGAGATTCGTCGAGGAATGCAGTGTTTGCCAGAAGTATAGTCGCTCCAACGTGAAAGAACCGATGATAGTTAGGCAAGTTCCAGAGTACCCGCAACTACATTGTCATCATCGATAGCTACTCAGGCTGGATCGACTTCAAGAAGTTACAGTCCATGGAATCATTCGAAGTGATTGATCACCTGCAGTCATGGTTCGCCGTCTGGGGTACCCCTGAAGCATTCCACAGCGATAATGCCAAGCAATATTCATCGTTACTTTTTTGACAGTTTGCTGCCGAATGGAAATTTACGCACGTAACATCGAGTCCATATTATCCACAGAGCAACGGATTGAGTGAGCGAGCGGTGCAGATTGCGAAAAATATTCTCAAAAAGTGCTACGAGGATAACAGTTCAGTACAGCTTGCATTGCTCAACTATCGAAATATTCCACGCAATTCGAAGCTCCTTTCCCCAAATCAACGATTGATGAGCAGAATCACAAATTCGCCACTTCCGGTTGCCAAACAAAAATTGAAGTCCACGGCGATTGAAAACGTCAAGCATAATTTGTAAACTGAAATATTCAGGCAGAATGACTACTATGATCAATCAGCACAAGTTCGTCAACCAGTGGAGATTAACAATCGTGTGCAGTTGCAGAACCCGTTGACTAAGACATGGGAGTCAGGACGAGTTGTTGCTGATACAAACACACCTAGATCGGTTATAGTCGAAACTGATTAGGGTGGCACCTACCGCAGAAGTACGAGGCATGTGAGGAAGTCTAATGTGATAATCCCAGTACCACCTGAAGCGGTCTGTGATGATCCGAGGTCGCCTTTTCTGCAAAAGAATCCGGTAACGCCAGAGGAACAGCGACAACATCCCACAGGTGCGGTACACAATCAGATAGAACCAACCGAAGGCCATCAGGTCAACGTAGAGAGAGCACAACGCATCATCACCAGATCGGGTAGATTGGTGAAACCAATTCAACGTTGTAATGTATTTAGTTATCTTTTTTTTTTAAAAGGGAAATGTGACGTAAACGATACTCCCATACACTCATGTATTATATTATACTGCACCTTGCTGTATTGAGATATGTTGACAGCTGAATAAAGACCACGTTACACAAGGGAAGGCCACGATGGTATTACACGGGGTTTTTAACCGGACTATTTTTGTTAGATTCTACATGTCGAAATATGAAAAACCCCAAAGACTTTCAAGTGATGGACCAGTGGTGTAGCCAGGAGGGGCTTTTAAAGGGGAAACTTTGTACGTATATTATATTATTAAGCTAATTGGAAATTCGACAATACTTTTTTTTAGTACTTATTGTGATGGTAGAGAATATAATTGACATTAATGTATGTTTAAAATGTATTTTTTCCATGTCATAGGCGAAATTGGGATGGGTTTCTTGTTGGTTTACTATTCTAATAAAACCAAATTTGTTTTGGTGTCCATATCCCATGTTAGTTACGCCAATGGCATTAAAATACATTATAAACATACATTAATGGCAATTCTGTTCATTACTATCGTAATAAATACTGAAAAAATCTTTTTGACAAATTTTCAATTGACTCAATTATACTATATTCGTACAAAATCGACCCTTTCAGAGCCCCTCCTTCCTACACCACTGGTCCATCATCCGAAAGGCTTTGGAGTTTTTCATATTTCGACATGTGGAATCTAACAAAAATAGTCCGGTTGAAAACCCCGTGTAACACCATCGTGACCTTCCCTTGTAAGCATTAGCTAAGTATTCCCAAAAGTAACACGGTGTGTTTCTTAGAGCAATTTCAAAACAAAAAATTCGGCATGTCTGAAATTTTGACACAAGAAAGCCATGATTTTCCCCTTTCATTTGCGACCAAAACTAAAATAATCGGTCGGGGGGCCTAGAACAATTTTTTTTACCGAGTTCGGGATATAGCTTAACTATAGTAAGGACCTTTGGTCGTTTTCGACCCATTTCAAAATTCAAATCATTGTATTTTTTGATTAAAATTACCTTGCAATTTTTTTCTGACAATTAGGTATTTTTATGTGGGAACATTTTTTTCGGAGACAAAAGTTTTGAATGGCCCCTTAGGGAGCTTCCGTAAATAAAAGTTACAAATTGTGACTTAGGGTCGTTTTCGACCCAAAAATTCAAAGAGCTCTAAATATCAGAGTATTGACCGAATTTAGTTCTATTGAGCTGAAATGAAAGGTACACATGTCGATTTTCGGAAACCCATCCGGAGATCCGGAATTGCGTCACTGTGGCCACCGGGAACCTGCCACATCTGAAAAAAGTCCCTTTAGATACCCTTACTTTGACTACCTGTAGTTTCGTAACTAAACAAGTAATCTGAACCGTCCTCAGATAGTTGAATAGGTATGTACGTGGACTGTAAATAGAGATTCTCAAATCATTCATACCCGGTTCCGGAAACCCGGTACATTCGAAAAGTAAGTTTCCATCGCAGTTTTGTGTATGTAATTCACATCGGTACTATTCGATTGATGGATATTTTGTCATTAAATTTCTCTGTAATAAGGAACCAATTACCGGTACACATACCTTGAAAAACTCGGTCCAGTATGGTCCATGCAGAACCAGTTCCTGAAGACCCGGAAGGTACCCAATCTCTAAATATCAGAGTATTGACCGAATTTAGTTCTATTGAGCTGAAATGAAAGGTACACATGTCGATTTTCGGAAACCCATCCGGAGATCCGGAATTGCGTCACTGTGGCCACCGGGAACCTGCCACATCTGAAAAAAGTCCCTTTAGATACCCTTACTTTGACTACCTGTAGTTTCGTAACTAAACAAGTAATCTGAACCGTCCTCAGATAGTTGAATAGGTATGTACGTGGACTGTAAATAGAGATTCTCAAATCATTCATACCCGGTTCCGGAAACCCGGTACATTCGAAAAGTAAGTTTCCATCGCAGTTTTGTGTATGTAATTCACATCGGTACTATTCGATTGATGGATATTTTGTCATTAAATTTCTCTGTAATAAGGAACCAATTACCGGTACACATACCTTGAAAAACTCGGTCCAGTATGGTCCATGCAGAACCAGTTCCTGAAGACCCGGAAGGTACCCAATCTGGACAATTCGATGAAATTACAAATATGAGAATATTTGTCAGCAATTCTGTTTGTTTTACCATTGCAAACAAAAGCAATGTTCTGTCAATTCTCACATCAAACACATGGACAATAGTGTCAACATTGCATTGCTATTGCAATTGGGTTAGAATATGGGATTTATGAAATATTATATTGCGTCTGTCATCGGCATAAATGTGAACTGGTACATTTTCTAGAATCTATGACATAAGGTCGAAAGGGCAAAAGTTCGAGGAGGAATAAAAGGGGGATAAAAGGTCAAAAATCTTCTTTCAAAAATTATTTAAATAATGCAAATCATTTTCAACCTTTGGTCCTTTTGACCTTTTGAATTTTCGACCATTTGTCTTGTCTTCCTTTTGTCTTTCGACTTATTGTCCTTTCGACCTTTTGTCTTTCGATCGTTTGTTCCTATACCAAGTCAGAAAGATGAATATTGCTCTTGAGTTACAAATAAAAATTGAAAACAGGTTGTTTGACATACTTAGTTTTAAAAGCAAATTTCAACAATGGATGGAAGCAAAAGAAAGGCAACTCGAAAATTTAAATTTCGGCCTCGGCCTGTAAATTTTTAGGTCTAGAGCTGTCTAGAATATAATCTACAAGATATTGACACTAGATTGTTGCAACATTGCAACAAATCCGTTTCAACAGTTCACCTCACCAAGATTTATTAATTTACGGTGCATTTAAAATGATATTACAAATAACAAAATTAAAAAAAAAATTACGCTAGACCCCCCGATGGATTATTTTCATTTTAGCAGCAAATGAAAGAGAAAGGTCTTGTGTTTCATTGGTCCAAATTTAAGACATGCCGATTTTTTTTGTTATAAAGTTACATGAAAAAGACACCGTAACATTGGAAACTGATTCCTTGGTTTTTTTTTTTTTCATTCTCTAGGAGTTAAAAAATCTTCTTAAGACTGGCCTGTAATTGTTCATGCTCATGCCACAGTGTATAGTTTGGCACTGTGTGGGATTCGCAATGGGGCGCCTACCCACTAAAAAAAAAACATGCTACGCGCACCCTTCATTAAGCCCTTCGGCTCCATCATTAATTTGTTAGTTCCTAAATTTTCGCTATCAGCGAATGCCATGCGATGCTGAGCCCTTCGGCTCCCATTAATAATTTGTTAGTGTTCCTAATTTGTTATCTAAACATGCCATATTCAGCCATTCGGCTCACGATACCATGGGTGCCAGGACTCCCTGACGAAGGAAGTTCTCTCGGTGCTGGACGCGTGCCATTTAACACTCCAGGTTCTCGTGCACTACTCGGATAGTCCCCGGCGGTGAATACCCTACCCCGACGAAGAGTTCCCCGGAGGTGGAAGTTCTTCCGGTACCGATACTGTCCGGATAGGTGCCGAGGTCGGTACTGCGATTCCGGTTGGCGGATGACTTCCGGTTCACAGGTGCCCTGACGACCAATTTCCGGTGCTTTTCCATGATCTACTCGGTCTTGTTCCCGACGGTGGATCAAGCCTACCTACCGGTTGGGTGCCGAGGTCGGTTCGGCGATTCCGGTTAGAGACTGACTTCCGGTTCACCGGCGCCTCAACGACCCAGAACCAGTACTACGTCGCGTTCTACTCGGTCTAGTCCCCGGCGGTGGATCTAGCCTACTCCGGTCGCGCCGCGTGCGCCATTTAGCGCTCCATCATCTCGCGCTCTACTCGAATGGTCCCCGACGGCGGATCCATCCTACTCCGACAGAGAGTTCCCCGACGTAGGAAGATCCCCCGAAACCGACCGTGAGCCATTTAGCTCTCCAACATTTGTGCGCGACTCGGGCAGTATACGACCGGGCTACGAAACCCGATCCGAGTTGTCGCCGCGCGCACTTGCTTGTTCCTCCCTCCACTTCCGCTGAAGCAATGACATTATTTTCGTCACCGCCATGTTCACCGCGTTCCACATCACCTCATCGCTACACATTCTATGCACTACGTTGTCTACGGTTACGTCAGCACCACAGACCGTTGTCATTTCGCTACGTTCCGCAGCAAAACGTGGACACTCGAAAATGACGTGTTCCGGCGACTCAGCGCAGAGCGGCGACTCTGCGTGGCCGAACCTGTGCAGCTATTTCTTAAAGCAGCCGTGACCTGACAAGAACTGCGTCAAGTGGAAATTGATTTCTCCATGGGATCTGCTCACCCATTTCGCCAGATTTGGAATAAGGCGATAAGTCCACCTTCCCTTCTCAGCGGTATCCCACTCGCGTTGCCATTTCACCATCGTGACGGCTCGGGCAATCTTCCGGGCTCCTCTAGTACTACTAGCTTCGTAGCACTCCTTATCCTCTTCCAAAACGTAGCCGATAGGGGCCATTCCGGCAATCACGCATACTGCCTCCGAAGATATGGTTCGGTAGGCACTCGCTACCCGCATGGCCATCAGCCTATACGTGCTGCTAAGCTTGACTCGGTTCCTCTTCGTCTTCATTGCGGTTCCCTACGCCGGGCTAGCGTACCTCAGGATCGACGTAGCCACGCTAGACAATAGCCTCCGCTTACTGCTGCAAATCGCCGAGTTATTCGGCATGATCCTGGACAGCGCCGTGGCTGCCCTCGCTGCTTTTTCGCACGCGTAATCGACATGGCAGTTGAAATTCAGCCGATCGTCGATCATTACGCCGAGGTGTTTTAGCTCCCGCTTGAGGCTATGGTGTGTTCTCCCACAATCTCAATCTTCTGCACCACTTTTTGGTTGCTGATAAGCAACAGCTCCGTTTTTTGGTGGGTATCTTGCACAGATAATCCGGAACCTTCATTTTATGTAACGCCACAGCAATGGCTTCCCAGCTTGCACTGTTAAAGGCGTTTCTCACATCTATCGTCACGACAGCACAGTAACGGTTACCTCTTCGTTTTTTGACTTGCTTTGTCGGCTGTGTCAATCACATTGTTTTGATGGCATCTACCGTTGACCTTCCTTTCCGGAATCCAAACTGCCACTCCGACAGTCCACGCTCTCCCTCAGTGAACGCCATCAGTCTATTGAGGATGATCCTCTCCAACAGCTTTCCGAGTGTGTCGAGTCAACATATCGGCCGAAACGAGCCTGGTTCACCGGGGGGCTTACCCGGTTTCGGTAGCAGAACCAGTTTTTGCCTTTTCCACTGTGCTGGGAAATGTCCCTCATCTAAGCAGATCTGGAGTGATGTCCGGAACATATCTAAGTTGGCCGTGATAGCTGCTTTCAACGCTACGTTGGGGATACCATCTGGGCCAGGACGCACAGATTACTCAATCTGCTACGATCAGCAAAATATATAAACTTGTGTATAATTCACGTTTTGCGATTAGTATTGGGGTTGTGAGTTTGTATTGACACTAATATGCTTTTTTACATTATGGGACACTCCCGTGCAAAAGTTTGGGTTCACCCCTTAAAAAACATGCAAAAGTGTCCATACCTCTGTGATTACACGTCCAATTGAAACTCTTTATGGCGCATTCGAAAACAGTCAGTAATTCTTACTTTATCAAAAACATTTTTTAAATGTTTGAATACTTTAGGTTGTGACATTAGAAAAACACACTGAAAAACCATTCCTCAGCATTGGATTAACCAAAATTTTAAATCAATGTATCATTAGAATCGTAATCTTATATTCTTTCAAAAGCACTCATGAAATTTTGGCGGAAAAGTTTGAAAACTATTCAAATTAATGAAAAAGCCATTCAAGTAGCCGTGCAAAAGTTTGGGTTCACCCCTCAGTATGGTGTATTGTGGACCTTGCGAATAGTGTGTAAATACTATGTTTCTATTTTTTCACAGCATTTTAAAACAAAGTTTGTTAAATTTTATTTTCGAAATAAGTTATAGGGAAGTGTGTAAATACTATGTTTCTGTTTTTTTAACACATTTTAAAACAAAGTTTGTTAAATTTTATTTTCGAAATAAGTTATAATAATTCTCTATGGTGCTTTCGTCGACCTTGCGAATATGAGTAGTGTGTAAATACTATGTTTCTTTTTTTTCACAGCAACAAAACAAAGTTTGTTGATTTTTTTTTCGAATTAAGTTATATATTAAAACATAAAAAATGCAATGAAAAGTTAGTTCGAAAATCTATTTTAGATCGTTATGCTTTAATGAGCAGTGAAATATGGTAAATGAAAAAAAAAAATATTTCAACTAGATTTCCTTTTTTAATAAACTAAGGAAAATTACTCAAATTTCATTCATTCATCAATGAGTAATGTCTTCTCCTTCTTTTCATTGTCATTACGTCCTCACTAGGACAGAGCCTGCTTCTCAGCTTAGTGTTCAATTAGCACTTCCACAGTTATTAACTGAGAGCTTTTTTTTGCCAAAGTTGACATTTTCGCATTCGTATATCGTGTGACAGGTACGATGATACTCCATTACGAAAAGATGCTGGACCGACCGGGAATCGAACCGAGACACCTTCAGCATGGCTTTGCTTTGTAGCCGCGGACTCTAACCACTCGGCTAAGGAAGGCCCCGAGTAATGGTGTATTGGCAATGAGTAATGTAGCATTTGCAATTAAATGAGATATGAATAGAAAAGTTTATTCCTTATTCTATGTTAGAGAATGACATATAAATTTAAACACTTTTTACCTCTAATCTTGACAATAGTGGGAATTTCTATTCGATCTCTCGGATCTTCATATATCCTTACTTTGGCTGAAGAACTTACTTCTCCTCCTCTATTTTTTGCAACGATGGTGTAAACACCTTCATCGTATTTCTCTACATCTTTTAAAACTAAAGTGTATAGCCCATCAATAGCCGTTGTTTGTAGTCGGGAAGTTCTTTCAACTAGCTGATCATTTTTTAACCATTTGCATGTCATTTCTAAACCCTCTACGGTACACTGTAGTTTGATGTCCGATCCTAACGGACCTGCTCGATCAGTGAGATTAGTTAGAAATATAGGAATTCGTCTTGATAACCGTGCTCTTCTGAATTCTTCATCCCTTTCTTTTTCTGTTGGTTCAGCAGTGACTTCTTCAGGAGGCTTGTAGAACCAAGCGGTAGGATCTTCACTGTTAGGATCATAAACGCGCCATAACGAAGGATCTACTAATTCTTCATATGATTCATCCGATGATGATTCAGTCTCTTCCTCTTCTTCTTCCTCCTCTTCCTCTTCATCTTCTTCTATTTCATCTTCTTCTTCTTCTGTCTTATCTGATTCTTGTTTTATGTTGTCTTCTATTGCAATCTCTGTTAATTCCTCTGTTTCTTCTTGTTTATTTACTTCATCAGTATTTGAAAGCTCTGTAACTTCCCCGTCAATATTGCTTGCAAATGTAGCGATATCTGGTTCAGAAGATATTTCTGTAGTTTCTAAAGGTAAACTTTCTTCAGTGACACTCGACAAATCAATTTTGCTTTCGTCTATTTCTCCGGTTTCTTGATGTTTTATTGTTTCTTCCCTTGAATTTAGAGGTGTAATCACCAACTCTGGTCTTTCGTCTTCTTCTTCTTCTTCCACAACAACAACTTCTATAGTTTGTTGAGTAGAGATATCTTCACACACTGCAGCATCTATGACACATCCTGGAGAAAAAAATAAAGAGACATATTCGTCGACTTTTGTGATTCCCCCAGACACATCCATGATCAAAGCCTTATCTATAATAGCTTTTGATGATGCTAACTGAATATCTCGATTTTCTCCTATCTCGAAGGGTGACTTTTCACGAACAAACATCATTTCTTTTCTCAAAGGATCTCCGGCTTTCAGACGTGATATGGAAACCGATCGCGAGCTTCGATCACGTGACGGTTCTCTGGATAAGGTATTTGCATCACGAACATTTCCTTCGTCTGGTTGATTAGTTATTACCACTTCAGGAACAACCGATGGTGTTCGGTTATCTTTTTTTGTATTCTTAACCATTTTGCTGGTAACAATGCGAAACGTTTGAGATCTATATATTGACTGACATTGGCCGTGGGACGGACTCGTGATTTATAACGAGAAGCGGTCTGCCAATGAATGAATTGATTGCTATTTATATTCTTCTTCAAAATAGAATCGAATGTGATTGATGTTGGTAAAACAAAGTTTACATCAAACTTCAGCTGTTTTTTTTTAATTACTTTAAGGTGAAGATGAATCGAAGCCAAACCTCAAATTTTCAAGAGCATGGATCTGGAGAACCAAACATCCGTTTGAGCTGACAACCTAATCGATTGGTCACCACCAGCTGGTGACCAATCGATTAAGTTTTCTGCTTAAACGGATGTTTGGTTCTCAAGGTCCGTGCTCTTGAAAATTTGAACTTTGGCTTCGATTCATCTACACCTTAATTGTAAATACCGTGCCATTTCATAAATTTTGTAATCTTTGAATCGTTACTGTACAAATTGAAACACCGTTAGACCGTTGATATTTTTTTTATTTTATTTTATTGGTGTACAAGGGCCATGTCTCTAGCATAAGTTTGAAAACTCAAACGTTTCATACTACACCAGGATATAGGAGTTTGGAAAGTTGGCAACGCAACATCTTTGACCAGAAGGTTCTTGATGTTTTGTTTCTACTCTAGACTTTCACTACACGTATGAATGATGCAAGGTTAATAGAACATGAATCAGTATAGGGGGAGATCCCCAAGTACCGAACAGCACCCAATTCCGGACAAAGTCGAAAAATTAAGAAATGATGATCCAATCAAGATGGTGTATTAGAAGAAAAGAAAGCTCTTATAGAGAATAATGTTTGCACAGAATAACACATCCTTGATACAGGTATACCTCGATTTAGTGGACATTTTGATTTCAAAATTGTCTATAAAATCGAATTGTACATAAAATCGAAGTAAAATTTTTATCTCGCTTTTTGCTTTCTATTCAGTTAAAACTTCATTAGAATGTATCATTATCGCTAAAAAACTAATTTTCGATACTAGGGTCAATGTTCCAAGAGTTAACAAATTCTTGATGAAATCAGTCCGACAATGAAGTATTGCATTTTAATTCAAATTATACATGTTTTTCATAAGAATACGATTAAAAAATCGACAAAAACTGTTTTTCACATGTTTTACTTATTTGTTTATTCAAAGGCTCAAGCGCTATCAGGCATTACGAAGCCAATCTCGTTTGAAATTGTATTTACAATTCCTCACACAGCGTAAAAAAAATTACATATCTGCGTATCTCAAGGATCATATTATTGTATCCTGTGAATTAGGGGTTGCTGAATCTGATGCCATTCTTAGAAGTTTTCTAGCATGTTTCAATTTTGAGCTACAGGTCGCCAAAGTTGTACAAAATACCGATTTTATTAATGTTTACACAAAATAAAATTATCACAAATAGAAAATTTTGTAAGGTTTAATGAATAAAACTGTCAGTTGAGTTCAAATCCACAAATTCGTTATACCAACACTTACAACATATCACTTTAATAATCAAGGTTTGTCATATTAACAATGTTATTTTAATGAAACAATGTATTTTCTACCCGCTTAGAAAAACTGCACCTTGTACACACCAATCAAAACATCGTTATTTTTATTATTTAAAAATGATACAATTGGTTTTATTGAATGCGAAATGATTTATAACATTTGATGTTGGTTAAATTATATGCACGTGCGTTTGTACCCTAGTTTGTAGTTTCGAAGGGACGAGAGACTCGGTGAAATATTAATCATGGAATAAGTGCAAAAATTCCAGTGAATTTATAGCCAATGCTATGCCACAAATGGCATACTATCAAGTGGACATATTACATTAAAAAGAATCAAAATGGTATGTTAGAAAAAATGTGTTAAACTTGCCGTCGTAAAAGTTGCTTAATATTATAAGAATATGAGACTAGAAAATAAGATTTGACTTCTATTTAATCCAAAACATAATGAGTTTTCCATATTAACGATCGTTCAATACATTTGTGAGGAATTCTTTTCGAAAACGTTTTTTTACATTTAGTTTCGCTTGTTTTATTAATTTCAAATAAAATAAAACATCGAAATGGAATCAAAACAATACTTAACCTAACATTATCGGTTCAACAAACAAATTTGTCAACATGACAAAAATGATTGTTGAATTAACAAACATGTTAAACTGAGTGACAACAATCATGATTATAGAACCAACGAACATCTCGGGTTGAATTCAGCAAAAATATTTGTTAGCCCTGAGAGTTTGACCCATGTTTTTGTTGACCGTACAATATATTGCTCCGCGTATATGGTTTATCAAAATTTTTGTGATCTAATCTACCTAGCATGAAGAATGAGAGTTAAACTTCCATGTTTAATATAGTTTGGTAAAAATTGCATGATTAAATTTTTATTAAATCGGTTTCATCAACATGCGTACCCGAGCAGAAGAAAATAACTTCTGAATAATAAACTAAGGTATTCCATACCAGATAACTCCAATACTTATAACCTGAATGAGGTATGAATGAGCCCTGCATAAGAGGTAAAATACCACAAATAATATCTCAAGCATATTCTACGAACACCAAACTGATAACTAGATCAGGTATTGTAATACCTCAATCATACTTGATGAATTTTCATATAAAAGTGAAATTTTTCAATAGTAGTTCAATACCTCCAGCAGAACTCAATAGCTGTTCAATACCTCAATGAAGTATTTTTAATTGTTTTAAAGTTTTTTTTTCAATACCATTATAATACCAAATTGTGGTATTGACAACTGAACAATACCTAATTTTGGTATGATACCAAAATATGGTATTCATAAGTTATTGGGGAGTTATTAGTTCCTCCTCGGGTACCGTCTTCACACAATATTCTTCGTTCATTTTATAATGTAAGATACAATACGTTTCTTAAACATGTGAAAATATCTTTTGCAGTAACTCTAAATAAAAAAGAATCTTGGTGCATGATACAGAAAAAAGTTCCGCAGTTTTCTATCTGATGTTGACTTTATTGAACCGTAGAAATCGTGGTTTGAACGAGGTTGAAGATAAAAATCTTTTAGGTAAGAATGATTAACTATCTTTTCCTAGACATTCAACTGCATAATATTCTGGCGGTTTTGCTGCTGATCAACGTTGAGCGGACCCAATGATGCCCTGTTACGACATGAAAAGAACGAATTGAAGAGAAACGGCATGACCAGTGAAACGACAATTTTCTTCATATATTTCAAAAAACATACTGAAAATAATTTTCTAACTAAAGCAAATATTTTACGATAGTAAACTCTTAACTCTTTTATTTCTGGGAAAGGTTTTTCATTAGAATATCGTATGCAAGCAAAACTTTTTCTTGTAGCAAAATTTCATATTTTAATCTCGGGATGTTCCAGTATGACCAATTTCCTCAGTGTATGTCAAGTAACAAACGTATGAAATAATAAATAGAATTTATTTTTAAAACTTCAAAAAACTTTTAGATGAATCACTATAAAGTTTTCTTCAACAATTTTCCAACGACTTCATTGAGAAATTTTTGTCTTAAAAAAAACTCCTGGAACTGTGGAGTGATCGTGCACGAATTATTGAAAAAAAAATCTGTCACCATTGTCGTGCTTCAAAACGAACTATATAAAAAAAGAAACTACTGCAATAATTTCTGCAGGTTCGTCTAAATAATCCTGGAGAAAGATGCATAATCGTTTGAGTAATTTGTTGATAAATTCTTGCTTGATTTAACAACTCTTCCTTCTTCGATAAAACTCTGGAAGAGTACTTGAATCAATCTCAGAAAAGTATAAAATCCCCTAATGAGGAAAGCGAATTTGTGGTATTTTTGGAATAATCCAAAGAATAAAAGGTAACTATTTTATTAATAATTAAAATTCGCACACATCACTATAAACTTAGTTGAAGCAAGTCGTGAATGGCATCATGTTAAAAGTCATCGCTACACTTAGGGTGTTCGCTGGTTGGGACAAAATCCAAATTAAAAGCACTCGGAAGCCAAATAAAACGGGTTGAGTAAGTCTTCTTATTTTTAAACTTCTCCCATCTTGTAAAAGCTTTGTTGTATATTTATTAATATTTTTTAACATTTTACAACAAAACATGACCCAACCGTTCTATAAGCATAGCTTAAATCTCTTATATTGTTTAAGTTTACATAATGCATGTTTAGAATTGGATAATTACCAAAAAATTAAACATGAAATTTTAATGTCCATAAAATCGAGGTAAAATGTACATAAAATCGAAGTACATAAAATCGAGGGTCTATATAATCGAGGGTCCACTAAATCGAGGTATACCTGTATATGCATGCCTTTTAAAAAAGTTGAGATGTTTGAAAATTGTTTAAAATTTGTCGTATTTGAACCTAATTAGTAGTTTGAACCTAATTAGTAGTTATTTTGAATATGGCAAAATAATTTGGATCACGCGAGCATGATCGAATATAATCATAATTTGAAAGTATTTTGTACCATACTTGAACTAAATATGGTCAAACTACACTTTTGGTCAAGCACCTCCTATCCAGAGCCGTAGCGTGGCCTCATGGCGCCCTTGGCGAACTAACATTTGAGCGCCCCTTTAAGTTTTCTTTTTTCATTATACTGCATTATATTATTATTATTTTCGAAATTCTAGCGAGACTTCTGCTAAAATTGTTCATAAAAATCCTAACGCTATTTATTTAATCTTTGAATAGGAACATTAAACTATTGGATATAATTTTGTATTAAGTCAAGTCAAAAAAAAATATATTAAATTATATTATTAGGAGGATTGTCTAATGGCTCGCAGGTTATTGAATTTTCTAAAACATTTTCTGTTTATATGAACAGAGATGAATCTGCAGAACCTCCCGGGAGCTATCAATCTTTTTAAAATTTTAGTGTAGTGCCTATTCTTAGAAAATTGCTAGACAATTGTTTAGATTTACGAATAAAGTCCATCAATACAATGAATGAACCATATTTTGGTAATCAAAAAATGCGAGAACAACTGCTTATAGTTTTAATGAATATTTTAACTATTCCATCATTGACTATTTAACAATTTGAAGAATATGTGTCGAAGTAGCTCGAAAAAATTATGTTAAAAATTAAAAAAAAAACTTCTTTTAGAACATTCTCAGAGAGATTAACAGGTCAATTCAAAGTCGATTTTGCTAGAGATCCCTTTAAAATCTCTATAAAAAGGTAGCATAGAATTAATTGACACAATATATTATGATTCAATAAAAACTTCCTTGAAATTTTATCAAGAATTCGTTTTCGTTTATATTTTTGTTGAATCAAATCCATATAAATGAGTGAGAATAACAATTGAAATTATTGCTCATGTTACGAATAAAATTTAGTATAACGGCTTTTAACTTACATTGTTATTTTGTTTTATTTTATAGTCAAATAATTCTTCAATAACCTAGCAAGGAGTTTTTTGAGAATTGTTTTATAGATTTATGCAGAATCTTTTTTGAGATTCTATGAAAATTCGTCAAGTTAAGACACCGTCCAAAGCCACGTGATGACACCGTCCCTTAAATTCTGTCAAAAACCTTGACTGTTTGGAAATTTTGACCAAAATTTTCTAGTAGCAATTAGGTTTTACTACAATATTACTAATTATTCTGTGGAATCCTGCTGTTTTAATGCGAATCACCTCAATCCAAATATGGTCAATCCAAATCACCGTTTTAAAACGCATTTAGCAGAAGACATAGTTGATTAACAATCCATATTTTCTTATTTTAAGCTAGTGCGCAAAATATCTGTTTTGCGTAGCTTATTTCTGAAGATTTATTTAATATATATTCTAAGCTGCTCCACCTAAACTTCGAATTGCATTAGGAATCTTTATGTTTTTATATGTTTGGGTGAAGTAATCTGCAAATCATTGCAAGTATTGAATAGTATTAAATCCAACCCAAAATGTTTCTCGACCGGCGAGTTTTGAACGTACGATCCTCGTTATACTCTTACTGAATAGCTGCGCGTTTACTGCTTTTGGCGCCCCCTGAAAGCTGGCGCCCTTGGCGGGTGCCAACCTGGCCAACCGCACGCTACGGCACTGCTCCTATCCCCCAGTTTCGGACAGCTAGATTGTTTACAAGATATCTATTTAATTTTTGCACCAGTGCAGTGTCTCAAAGTACATTCATTTTTCATGGATTTCATCGATCACGGTATTAAAGATCCAATAAAAGTCATCGTTTCATCGTTTCTGAAAGAGGTTTTTTGATGACCAACTTGCAGACTAGGTAAAATTTAAATTACTCTTGTGAATGTTGCAAATGCATTGAATTGGCAATGGAAAACTTTTCATGGAGTAAAAACGTTCAATGATGTACAAATTTACAGACTTCGAGGATTTTCCAGATCGTGTTCGGTAGCCACCTGGTCAATTTGGTACTAAAACACATCATCAAAATGCAATGTCAAAATTCATATTTATATTTTCAAATTTATTTTTTTACGCCACAAAAATTATATTATTTGTCATAAATTCAATAGTTTTTGAATAATGTCTAAATTCTTAAGTGACTGGTACCGGGGGATCTCCCTCTATATACACTCCCGTGCAAAAGTTTGGGTTCACCCCCTCAAAAACATACAAAAGTGTTCTGTCCATATCTCTGTGATTACACGTCCAATTGAAACTCTTTAAGCCGCATTCGAAAGGCAAAGAGTTATTCTTACTTCGTATGTATTTTTCCAAAAAACATATTTTGAATTTTGTATACTAAATTTTTACTTAAAGTTGTTACATTTTCCAAAAAACACACTGAAAATTCATATCTAATTTCCTCAGCATTGGATCGACCAAAATTTTAAATCAAAGTGTCATTAGAATCGTAATCATATTTGAAATCAATGAAACAGTCAGTCAAGTCATCGTGCAAAAGTTTGGGTTCACCCCTCAGTATGATGCAAATCGTGCAAAAGTTTGGGTTCACGCACATAATTTTTGTCAATATCTCTGCCATTTTTCAACCGATTTTAATAGTTTAAAGCGTTTTTAGGCGCAAATAATGGCACGTACATGATTGGTTTGAGATTTCACAGATTTGAGTAAGTTCAGGTGAACTCAAACTTTTGCACGAAACACCATACTGGGGGGTGAACCCAAATTTTGCACGATGACTTGACTGACTGTTTCATTGGTTTTGAATACTTTTCAGATTTTTCCGCAAAAATTTCGTGGGGTCTCTTCAAAGAATATAAGATTACGATTCTAATGACACTTTGATTTAAAATTTTAGTCGATCCAATGCTGAGGAAATTAGATATGATTTTTCTGTGTGTTTTTTTTTAAATGTAACAACTTTAAGTAGAAATTTAGTAGTATAGCAAGTTCAAACAATGTTTTTGGAAAAATTCATACGAAGTAAGAATAACTCTTTGCCTTTCGAATGCGGCTTAGAGAGTTTCAATTGGACGTGTAATCACAGAGATATGGACTGAACACTTTTGCATGTTTTTTAGGGGGAGAACCCAAACTTATGCACGGGAGTGTATATATATATATATATATATATATATATATATATATATATATATACATATATATATATATGTATATATATATATATATATATATATATATATATATATATATATATATATACAGCCATTCCATGAAAAACCGATCTAGTGGGTCACCGAATTCCGTGAAAATTTGCTTGTTTTTGGATTTTTTGATTAGGGTGACCATTTCCGAAATAGAGTGACCAGAAAAATCGCGATTTTGCAAAATTTTTGTTTAAAAAAATTATAACTTTTGAACCGTTCCACCGATTTTCAATCTTTTGGGACGAAATGAAAGCTAAAGACTTTGAATTTTCAGGAAAAATATTTCACAAAAAATGTTTTTTTACATGAAAAAAAAAATAATAATTTCCGTTTTTTCATGTTTTGAAGGCCTCGGGACCAAAGGGGCTATTGCTGTTCTCATTTTTCATGAAAGTTAAGAAAATTTTACGTTCACTGTCAAATTTTTAGCGACGTATGTTTTTTAGTTTTTGAAATATATTTTTTTTAAATAAAAAATCAGTCATTTTTCATCGGCACACACTGTAGGTCTCAGCGGAATAGATTTATTATTTAAAAAAAAATCATAACTTTCGAACAGCTCAACCGATTTCCAATATTTTTTATGAAATTAAAGCTTAACATTTCAACTTTTCAGACAAAATTGAAAAATCTGAAAAAAAAGTACAAAAATATTATATTACATGAAAAAATATACAAAAAACAATATTTTTTCTAAGAAATTTCCCTTTATTTTAATGTAACAAGACCAAGGACCATATGTGACCGTGCGCCTTCCTTAGCCGAGTGGTTAGAGTCCGCGGCTACAAAGTAAAGCCATGCTGAAGGTCTCTCGGTTCGATTCCCGGTCGGTCCAGGATCTTTTCGTAGTTGAAATTTCCTTGACGAATGCGAAAATGACAACTTTGGCAAAGAAAGCTCTCAGTTAACTACTGTGGAAGTGCTCATAAGAACACTGAGCTGAGAATCAGGCCCTATCCCAATGAGGACGTAATGTCAAGAAGAAGAAGAAGATGTGACCGTGTCATCTCATTTCTTTGCACGCCTGATCTCCTAATATTAACCTGGAGTGCAATGTTGAACAGTGAATTCGCAATGCAATGTTGAACAGTGAAGCGCGTCTCCTTGCTTCCATCTAAATTCACAAACGACATTGACACCTCGTCTCCAATCCAAACAATTGAATAAAGAGATGGTGAGTCTGCTAGTTATACTCCAGGAATTTATCTAAGATCATTTGCAAGATGTATCTGGTAATATCTGGTTCATTGTCGGGGCGGCCCTCCCGGAAACCAGCCTAGTATTGGCTGACACAGGACTCCACAAGTGGTCTCAGTCTGAAGGTATTCCTGGGAAATTCCTGAGAACATTAACTGAAAGAATTCTTGAAGGAATTTGTGGAAAAATTCTTGGATGATTTCCAAATAAAAGTTTTACCCGCTGTTTTTAATAATTTGAGGGTCGATAGGTCTCCATAAGATATGAAAAAGTGCCCATGGAACATAGGGTCGCAAATCACTGCTAAGTGAGTTATTCACGATTTTAAGATTTTCAACTTGGTCATCTTTGAAACCTCATATCTAAGTAACTATGCGTCATATATTTAATCTCAGCGCATGAATCAAAAGCTTATGATCCAATCTATTTTAGTTTCTTGGACGTGAATTTTGTAGGAAATGATTCAAAGGCTCAAATTACGAGAAGTTTGCAAAAAGTGACGGAAAAATCAGCGTTTTTCGACGTATTTTCATGAATTTTATTAAAATTATCGTAATTAATGTTAAAAAAGTTCTTCTACAAAAAATGCATTAACTTGTTTGCTACCAAAGTGTCTTTGAGAGCAAAAGTGTATCTCTTGTAGATTCGTCACAATATCATGTTGAAAATTGTGCTTCAAACAGCAAAAATATCAAAAAAATATCGGCTTTATACCCTATTTGTTCGTCCGTTCGTGTGTTGATGCCTCCGCGAGTGAATGAAGTGCTTGACAGATGTCGGTCGTGACGAAGCGAAGGGAAAATGAAATCACTTCGCAACATGCGTCATTTTCTCTTCGCTGCGGCATTCGGTTTGCAAACAGTCGCATAAATAAATTTAGTGTGATCGCCGCACGACCATCGCAGTAACGAAAGTGTGTTCATAAAGACTGATCCTTTTAAATTCCTCGCACTAGTAGCTGAGCTACGGTGCAGAGCAGATGGGGGGTGCGCTTGCGCGCATGCATTTCTCGCCTATGACGTTGAACTTTTGATGCATTTTGAAGGGTTTTAGGTCGTCTATTAATTACATAGAGGTGGACAAGGGAGAGTAGAATTTATGACGTGCCATGTACGCCGTTGGTAAAGTACAACATTACCAAGTAAACCTCGCCCGTGATACACAGCACGAGCGAGGTGAATTCTTAGGTTCAATAAAGCAATTTGGGTATCGCACTAATCCTCAGCGTGAACTGTTGGAGCAGCAGGATGAAATATCTCACAAAATTAGTGACCGTCTATCCTACTACAGCTTAGTTTTCTATATAAGGTTGCTTACAAATTATGTTTAATAGATCAATAATCTCTCAGTTAACTATTATTTTTTTAAAATCAAATAACAGACCTACATGTAATATTTCATATTATTTGCAGTGGTGTATCCAGAACATTGCTCAGGGGAGACGAACGACGCAAAAAAGTAGATGTTTTTACAAAAATTGGGATGGCTTAAGACGGTTCAACCAAATAATTTTTTTTTGTTTTATCCAGCAAAATAATAGAATAACTGCATAAAATGAAGAATTTCTTTTGAAATTGAGACTTTGGCAGTTTAATAGGTACTTTGTGCAGTCACAACAATTAAAAGCCACAATTTGTAGATCAGTACTTCTCTAAAAAAAAACTTAAGCCTTGCAATGTTTGTAATAAGAAATCAAATATTTTGAAAAAAAAAAAAAAATCAATCAAATGAACATTTTTACTTCATTTTTAATACAATTTATGATAGATTGAACGAAAACGACACAATTCTATCAAGCAGGTTGATGCGGTTCTTGTACAAGAATAATAAAATATAAATGAACCTTTTGTTATGCTCTAAATTAAATAGTAATTAAATCAGTAACTATCCAAATATTTGTAGTTCAGAATTTCATTTTTTTCTCTCTCTGTTGAGTTACTGAGCCTTATTTTTTTTATATTTGAAATTAAAACCAAGAAAAGTGCTAATTTTGAAAGATAACATTTGAAATATTTGCAGTTTGATCTAATAGATGGAAAATTAGAAATCAAATTGAATATATTTTAACAATTGAATGTATTTAAATGAACTTAAAACAGTCACAGACACAATTAGAAATTGAAGCTCTTTCCAAACTTAAGTCAAGTTTTAATCATCAAGTTAACTTAAAGTGACCAGACGTCCTGGATTGTGCGGGACAGTCCCGGATTCAAGACATCTGTCCCGCATTATCGAGCGTCCCGGAAAACGTCCCGGATTCGATCAGTCGGCTTCTATCATATTTCGAAAATATTAATTGAAATGTGATGATGATTTACAAAAAACGTACAATATACGACATTCATTTGAAAGTCCAGGCAAATGAAGTAGGATTTCAAAGCTTATTCTTGCAATTAAATGTTATCATTTCATAGTCGTAAGAAGTAGTTTGAAGTTTTCCAGTTTCAGGGGACCAACATTTAGTGTATAGGGCAGATGTTCAATCTTTGAAATGTGTTAGAGCATGGAAACAGTTTCACCCCTGGCTGTCATTTCAAATTTTGAATTTCTTACGTTTTTTTCTATAATTTGTTAAATATTTTATAAAAATCAATTTTGTTAACTTACATACAGTCAGTGACAAAAGTTGGTTATCAAGTGCACAGTGCTCATATTTGAGGCTTTGTATCTCAGCTTTTGGTAGTCCGATTAAGCTAAAATTTCAGTATCGAAGTACCGAGAGACTTCAAAATTTAATTAAAAAACGGTCAGTTGTGGGTGATTGGTGTGTTCTGATAAATTGTGTAACTTCTGAAAGTAAACAACTTTGCCCAACAAACCAACCACCCAAAACTTATCGTTTTTTATTTAAATTTTAAAGTCTCTTGTGTACTTACCTTTGACAACCCTCTGAAACTCTTTGGAAAATAACTGCAATGTATTGAATTCACTACAAACAAAACTTCAAGTTGTTTGTAGTTCGTCATTCAAATTTCAGCCAAATCGGATAACCAAAAGCTGAGATACAGACCCTCAAATTTATGCATTTTGTATGGAAAAACAGCAGTTGATTGCTAGCTTTTGCCATTGACTGTAAATCAATGTTGTCTAAATTAGTTTCACAATATCTAAATTCATAATAATATTAAAAAAAAGTTGTAATAAATGATCATTTTGCACCCTGTTTTACGACACCAAAAGGATAGACGTAGTGGTTCACATATTTGGAAAAAATAATCTAATGATTTTCGTTTAAAAACATTGGATTATAAAACCGTGATTTTCTTAGGTTATGACCTCAAAAGGAAGTCAAATATCAATCAATCATATCAAATACATTTTAAAAACTTTTATTTTTGTCCCGGATTGAAGCAAAACATATCTGGTCACTTTAAGTTAACTTCTAGCGATGGCAATATCATTTGAAATTTGACTCATGGAACACATTTACGGCATAAATGTGTATGATTTTACACGAATTAAATTATTAAAACAAAATACCTGCTGAACCCGGATATATGAGAATATGTCATTTTTCAAACAAAACTAGTTTCATGTTATTTAAAGCTCCCGCAGCAATTTACGGATGATAATGGTCGTCACTATGGCAAGCCTGTAAAATTTCGTGAAGGGAAATATCCTTCATCATTTTAGTAACAGAACCTCCGAATTGTCATCCCTCCGAGAGGGCGAAAGTGTAAACACGACACGTAGCAAAATTAACAATATTTTATTAATAGTATGTCTCACTATCAAGAACTTTGGTGATCACCAAAGCCTCTCACTAATTAGAATTTTAAATCCAAATGTTTAATTTGAAAAATAAAATTTAATTCACATTTTCAAAACTGAATAAGCCAAACATGCTGTTAAGAGCGTATTTCGTATTTCAAGTAGTTTCACACCAAAAACTTACTCCAAAATCCACTAAGGTGGAGAGGGAGGGAGGGTTGACCCTCAAACACACCCCCTCCCACTGATCACTTGTTTCTGTTTGTAGACAATATGATCTTAATTTTCTTTCTGGCGTTATGTCCCAACTGAGACAAGGCCCTGCTCCTCAGCTTATGAGCACTTACATAGTTATTAACTGAAAGGTTTTCTCAGCCAAAGTTGCTGTTTTGCATGCGTGCCAAAATCGGAACCCATATTTCAAATTTTATTTTTCAACTATTGGTTTTGAAAGCATCATTAGAATGTTAATACATCATTTTTATGGAATCATAAGGCGTTGAGACTTCGAAAAGGTTCACTTCGAAGCATTTTCCCGAAGGGTTATACTATGCTATGAATCTATAGCTCCGTAATATCAAATCTGGCGAACGGTTTTCTGGTCGCGTTTTTACGCCTCAACGCCTTCAATTATTTTTTAGAAGCTTTATGCATAATTTTTGTATAAGAGGGCCTTGTAAAACCAATAATCGCATAAGTGACTTTTATTGAAGAACTAGACATTTTCTTAAAACTATGAAAGAAAACGAAAACAAAAATGTTTTCTTTTAAAGACGTATTTGCGAATCAAAAGCGGTGGGTATTGCAAAACGGCATGACCTTTTTTTTCTAATTAAATGAACATTTAAAATCAGTTTAACTTTTGGTGAGTTTAGAATTGCTCCTTCAATTTATGTTTCTGATAAAGTAAAGCATTTTAAAATGAATGGTTGACTGCATCAAAAGGGCAAACATAAACATGAGAAGATGTATAAATGTCTTTTAATGTAGAATTTAATTTTTACTTGAAATAATTTTTAATTCAGCTTGATATATGTTTTACACCTGCCTTATGAAATCAACTGAAATTTACAGGATCCTGTTATGAAACCCCAAGAACCTTATTGGAATCTTCAGAAAAAACGCTTGAGCTCTGAAGCATCTTGCCAATCATCCGTAGGATCTCGCATAGAGATCTCAGGATCTTGCTAAGGATTTTGCTATGAGTTAACATCTTGGAATTCCGCTGCGATGTTGCCGTAAATTCTCAAGTCTCCGATGAAAAAAAAAATTAAAGTTTATTATTATTAGGCTACCACTAGCACACCTCAAATTCCTCTGGGAACCTTTTCAAAATCCTTAAGCGTTCGCCGAAAATATTAGAAATACCACTAGAAATTCACATTATCCCGCTTAAAATTTACAAGACGCCTTAGAGTTTATTAGGAATCACCAGATTTTGGACATAATCCTCCATAACCAGTTATACACTCTAACGATTCCTCAAGAAACTTTCAGTGTCCACTTGGAATCTGCAGATATCCTCATGAATTCGTTAAAATTTCTGAAAAGTCCCACAAGAACGACGAATCCCTTAAGGATTCTCCAGGGTACAGTTAGGAAACTCATAGACTTAGCTCGTAAGGAACATTTTGATGATGTTGAGACCCGTATCCTTGATTAATAATCTTGCACAGAATTCTGGATCGTCTCTCAACAAATCTAACGCCTTATAGAGTCTATAGAAAAGAGCGAACGTAGCTTTAAGTAGTTGATGCAGAACGATCAATATACACACCAATACCACAGACAAAAAAGTAAAAACACTCTCAGTCGTATTTATCGCACGCTTCAATGGTATTATTGAAAATAAATTGTAGTTTGGACTGTATTCGCATTTGTCATGTTATTTGATGAAATTTAAAAAAAGTTATGATACACGACATTTTGCTGTACATATTTGTATCTATTATTGCGGTGTGCTTTTACATACGCAATGTATATAAATCCATAATAATAAAGACAGCGAGACAAAATGTATGATTGTAACTCTGTGTGAGTCATAGATTTTTCGATGCTCTTATGGTGCTTTGTTCGAGCAAGCTGTTCCAAATCTGAAGTACAGTGTTTTTTATTGTTTCACCTACTGGCAGACTCAAGTGGGCTGGTCACTCAATATGAATGCCTATGAAAAAAGAATGGTCTTAAGTTGAGATACTGGTGGAGATTATTGGTCTCATGAAACGTTGCCTATGTATGACCAAAGACCATTCTGAAGTAAATAAGCGCGTACGCCAGTCCTTAGTAGCTGGTGAGATTTGGGGAAACATCGACGAAAATGGAGATCTGGAATGTAATTGGTGTGGAGTTTACATGTTATTCAAGTGACTAAAGCAACAGACACGATAATATTTACAAAAAATTACAAATTTTAATGGTATTGAAAAATGTTGCCAAAAACGGATCCATTTTGTTGCCAAAATCGGGGGGTGCCAAAATCGGAGCATGCCAAAAACGGAGCATGCCAAAAACGGAATCCCACTGTATATACTTTTGGGTAAAAGCGACATGGTCAACAAAAAATATACATGTGTTGTATGCAAGAGAATTGAAAACGATCAAAATAAAATATTGATATGTAAGTATTGTTTCTCCGCCTCTCATTCAAAATGTTATGATAAACCTCCAAACATCAACAATTGAATGCATAACGATTATCTCTGCTCTGCTAAATGCATCGAAAACTATAATCGCATAGCAACAACGCTAAATTTAAACAACAAACCGATAAGCTTGCTTGGTGCAGAGTTAAAAACTGCTATTTTAACTGAAACACAAATTATAAAAGAGTCTGTCAGATCTGTAACCTCTGCTATTGAGAAATCCCAAGAATTTTTGGCTTCAAAATTTGATTTTATTTTGGAAGAATTTAAAACTTTGAAGTTAGAAAACGAGCAATTGAGAAAGGAATTACAAAGCATGAAAAATAACCAACTTTCACTTAAAAATGTAGTGCAGAAATTAGAGGATGAATATGAACAAGTCAACAGGTTAAATATAGTAAACAATGCGGTTATCTATGGTGTGCCACGAAAACAGTATGAAAAAACGAATGATGTTGTTTCGAATTTAATCAATGATGTGATGAAAGCTGACATACCATCAGATGCAATTACTTCTGCATCGCGAATGGGTTCCACTGTCACAGATTGCAACGTGGTGAGACCTATCCGAGTTGTGTTCAAAAATACTGCAATTAAAAATCGAGTGCTTGTAAATAAAAATCTATTGAAAATAACTAACTCTTCGTTATCCCGAAAAGGTAAAGCAATGAATACGTGATGAATTAACTCCTCTCGCAACGTCGTTTTTCAAAAAAAAAAATACGCGAGGAACAGTCCAAGCTAGGCATTAAATATGTATGGATAGGAAAAGGAGGAGTAATTCTTACAAGGAAAGACGATAGGTCTAAGCCATTTGCCATTAAATGTAAGGCAGATCTCGAACATTTACTTCGTGTTAAATTCGATACATGTCAGTCCAAAATTAATTCGCGTGGTAGGTAATATTTAAGTGTTAATATTAGTATCCTAGTTGTTATTCATTTACGTTTTTGTTTGGTTCTATAAGTTTGTTTTTTTTGTTTATATGTATTTAAAAATGGCTAACGCTCTTGAAAACTATTTCCACGGCTCTGTTGAAGAATTCAACAATAGCTACAATGATAGTAATGAAAAAAGTTTACGTGTTTTCCAATGGAACGTTAGAGGGTTGAACGATTTGAATAAATTCAATAATATTTTGCAATGTTTGGACAATATAAATGTGTCTGTTGATATAATTGTTATGAGTGAGACTTGGCTAAAAATTGAAAATACTTCACTCTACCGTATGAACTAATCTACGATGACGTCACGCTGCAACTTCCAGCGGGAAGAAAACCTTTACTGCGGGCCGTGTTTACAAAACATGAACGATTTCGTTGTACATTCATCCACTTCGTGTTCATTCGGTGAACATTCGTTGTCCGGATGTCATTTAATGTAAACATTGCCCGCATTTAGAGCAGAAAAGAAAAAAAAAAGTCGAGGATAAAAGAAGACCGTGGATAAGTCCATACCGGGATATACAGCAATACATTCTTGTAGACCAAATTCGAGTGGTGGATTAGCGGTTTATTTGAAACAAGGAATAAAACATCGATACTTAATGAATTCTCCGATGGATTGCATCATATTTATTTTGAAGTTCATCATCAAAACTGTTGCATTGATTGCCATGGCATTTACAGACCTCCCAACTATGATTTTCATCGCTTTCATGATAATTTAGAAATTTGGTTGCACAACACTAATAAAAGTCGATCGTGTTTCATAGCTGGTGATTTAAACATACCAATAAATCTAATATCAAATAATGTTGTAACAAAATACAAGAGATTATTGGAATCCTACGGCTTCATCTGTACAAACACTATCATAACAAGACAAGCAAGTAAAAACATACTCGATCATTTTGTTGAAAGAATGGAGGACACCAACAAAATTCGCAACGATACGATATTCGCCGATATAAGTGATCATTTTCCCATACTTTCATCGATTAAGCTTGAAAACTATAGAAACACAATGACTGTTACAAAACAAATAACAAATCATGCAAAGCTTCAAAACGATTTCAATAACTTCATTAACGGTATAAACAAAAAGGATACAAATACAGTTCCATACTGACAAACTGTACAAAAACTGTTACAAAGGAAATAAACGTTAAGAACAAAACATGTCCCTGGTTATCGTACGATGTGTGGGCCCTCATAAAAATGAAAAAATAATTATCTAAAAAAGTGAGAGATAATCCTAATCTGAGAGAGACTCGCGAAGAGGAAAAATATCAACGTCATATGCAGCCCAGATTCCCCTCTCACGAAACGTCAAATGCAGCCCACCGTTTTCATGGCTGAAAAAGTGAAAAGTATTGTGTTCAAAGTGAACTGTTATTGAAAACCTCAGTCAGCGGAGCAGTTTTTTCCAAAGTTGCTGATAAATCTAAGCAGAAGATTAATTATTTCTAATGTCTGCTACGTTTGCTGGCATTAAATTTCACTCAAACGGCTGTTTATGATTCGATGTGATGCAAACTCAATCATTTTTTGCTGAGAGGTGCATGTGAAAGTTTGAACAGCATGCGCATATTTGGTATAAACACAAAGTGGAATAAGAAAAAAAACTCAGCAATCACAGAAAAAGAAGACCGTCTTCGCGAGTCTCGTCTCAGATCCTAATGATAGTGGTTTAAAAGAAATGCTTGATCATGTTAGTAAAAAATTAGACAAAGCAAAACGATTCAGTAAGAGACAATATTATGAAAATTTACTTAAATTAACGTGCCACTCGAAGTTTTGGAAAAACATCAACACTATATTTGGAAGAACTCGGGAAAATACGTCTATTTGCTTAATTCTCGATTACTTTTTCAAATCGACGTAAGTAACTTCCATGCGGTTTTGAGAAAATTAATTCAGAAGAATCACAACCTGTTTTCTAAAACTGTTTTAAAACGTATCACCTTTTTAACATTTTTTCGACGTGTACATTGCTCAAATTTTGCATACAATGAGCTCGCGCTCAAAAACTATGGAGTTCCTATTATATAACAGAAGAATTTTATGACAAAATGATAAGCCGTTTTATTCATTTACTTGCGACGTTTTTCTACCAGTGTAAAATCGACTCAAGTAGTGTTTTGTTTTGATTCGTGGTTAAGTCACTTTGTCTCTCCATACAGCGAGGCGACGAAAGTAGTGGTTAGGTTGCGAAAGTTGAAAATCTTACTTTCGTCGTTTTGTAAATCCGAAAATTAAACGTTCTAAAAGTGAAAAATTAAGTTGGTTCAGAGCGAAACGAGTAGAATTTTGTCTGCGAAACACGTAGGATCGATAAAGTAAGTTTGTAAACTTTTTTGACTTGAGTCTATATGAATAAGTTTTCGAGAATTAGTGAAGGAGTCAAAACTAAAGATGATAAAGAAACGTGTGAAATTTTTAATAAATATTTTACTAGGATAGGACATGAACTCGCGAATAAAATCCCTAATAGTTCGCGTACTGATCCATGCACTAATATTGTGAGTATAAGAAACTCTATATTCCTACGCCCTTCTACAGTAAATGAAGTGATTACTATAATCGATGCGTTGGACTTAAAGAAAAGTTGCGGATACGATGGTATTTCGGTAAAACTCCTTAAAAGTAACCCTACACAATTTGCAAAAATATTATCGGATATTTTTAATTTGATTGTTGCCACTGGGCATTATCTAGATTGTCTGAAAATTGCGAAAATTTCCCCAGTTTTCAAAGCAGGTGATACCGCAATACCATGTAATTATCGACCGATAGCAACGCTATCGGTATTTACCAAAGTTTTAGAAAAACTGCTTGTTTCCAGAATGGTTTCTTTTTTCGAAAACAACAATATACTGTATAACTTGCAATATGGATTCAGACGTGGTTGCAACACTAGCACGGCTATTGTCGAGCTCGTGGATTTTGTTATAAGTAATATAGAGGCTAAAAGGTTAGTAGGCGGCCTTTTTTTAGAAAAAGGCTTTCGATACTTTGGATCACCACATTCTGTTGGACAAATTAGAACGGTATGGCATTAGAGGGATTGCAAAACGCATTATCGAAAGTTATTTGTCAAATAGAAAACAGTATGTAGCTATTGGGAATTCTAAAAGTGAATTGAAAACAACAGATATCGGCGTTCCACAGGGTAGCAATATAGGTCCCTTACTTTTCTTGATTTACGTTAATGATCTTGGCTCTATTCCCTTGATAGGCGTTCCAAGGCTATTTGCGGATGACACAGCAATTTTTCATCCCAGTAACAATGCAAATTCAGTTGTGTCTGATATTGAACACGACCTGAAGTTATTAGTAGACTACTTCTCCAACAATTTATTATCTTTGAACTTCGCGAAAACCAAGTATTTAATATTTCATGCTGCCAGAAAAAGAGTTGAACCTCATGCTGATCCTAAATTTGAACAACTCATAATTGTGAAGGTAAACGAATTCAAATACCTAGGTGTTGTTTTCGATTCCACTTTTACTTGGAACAGCCATATCAATTATGTTGAACACAAGGCATCTGTGCTATGCGGGGCTATGCGTAAAGTCAGCAATTTTGTAAGTAGGAAAGCTTTGCTTAATTTCTACTATGCATGTGTTCACTCTTTATTCCAGTACGTTGTTGTTGCCTGGGGAAACGCCTGTAAGTCAAGACTAAGAAAGCTTCAAGTTATACAGAACAGGTGCTTGAAAATTATCTATGGACTTCCACATCTATATCCTACCATAAACCTCTACTCGGATAGATCTCATAACATACTCCCAATCCGTGGATTACTGGAACTCCAAATTTGTACACTTATTCATGATATTAAATTTAACAATAATAAACATCATAATCTCAATCTTTCAGTATCAAATAGTACACGCAGCACCAGGCAAGCTAATCATCTTATGCGTATTAGAGCACATACAACACTTGGTCAAAATAGAATATCTGTAAAAGGACCTCAAGTTTTCAATTCTCTGCCCAACAATTTACAATGCAATCAAAATAAAATAAGTTTCAAAGCCAAACTCAAGTTATACCTGAAAAGTAAAGTCACAGAATTTATATAAACCGTTTCAATCACTCGATCTTTTCATTATACAATTTTAAACAAACTTAAAATGTTAAAATGTATAAGTAGCTTATCAGTTAAATTTATTTGTTAAATTGGAAAGTTGCCAGAATATGTTTGTATAGTTTATATAAAATAATTACGAGTCCCTTAAAAGGAAAATAGATTTCCACTGGGATCTCATTATTTTTTTTTTGTTTTTGTAGCTGTCCTCCTCACTCTGTGTTGTTTGTTTGTGTGTTTTGTAATGGAGTCCACTACCAGGGGGCTCGAATTGAGCTTTTTGGTGTGGGGGTCAGCGGAGGGTAAAAAAAAGGCATATACATTTAAAATGTTTTCTGTGGAACAAAGTCTACGAGACCCCTCCCAGCTCTGAGATTCTTTGGAAATGAGCATGTAGCTTAAGGACAGCCCTAAAAGCCATATTCAATAAATGAAAAACCGAATAAAGTATCTGTCAAATAATAAAAACTCTAATAGAATTCAATGGTATAGCACTAGATTCGGGTTTTCTTTTATTTATTGGTATTCCACTAAATAGCTCCAAGATTTATTACACAATAATTTTACTTTTTCTCATGATCTCAATTAAATGCTTTTCACACAAATCAAAAGCATGATTACTGCATCCAGATGAAAAAATAAATTTAGAAAATTTTCAAGAGTCTATCCTGCAATTTGCAAGTTGTTCATTAGTAAATGACCAATTAACTATGATACGAATACGGAATGGATCAATGCACGAGTTCACTAATTGACGTTTGAGCGGTGCCGTGTTATTTATGTG
Source organism: Aedes aegypti (assembly GCF_002204515.2). Taxonomy (NCBI): domain Eukaryota; kingdom Metazoa; phylum Arthropoda; class Insecta; order Diptera; family Culicidae; genus Aedes; species Aedes aegypti. The sequence continues at coordinate 230,190,212 of NC_035108.1, read as the reverse complement.
ACCATGAAAACGAGTGAATTCGGCACCGCTCAAACGTCAAAATCATGAACCCGTGCATTGGTCCATAGATTCAGCGGATAAAACTTTTCTTTGGAAATCATCCAAGAAATTCTCCACAAATTCCTTCAGGAATTCTTTCAGTTAATGTTCTCAGGATTTTCCCAGGAATACCTTCAGACTGAGACCACTTGAGGAATCCTTTGTCGGCCAATACCAAGCTGGTTTTCGGGAGGGCCGCTCCGACAACGAACCAGATATTACCTGATACATCTTGCAAATGATTTATAAATTATTGATAAATTCCTGAAGTATAACTAGCAGACTCACCATCTGTTTATTCATTTGTTTGGATTGGAGACGAGGTGTCAATGTAGTTTGTGAATTTGGAGACGGACTTTGGAATTCATTGTTCATTGCACTCTAGGGTGATATTAGGAGATCGGGCGTGCAAATACATGACACTATCATGACACGGTCACATCGTCTTCTTTTTCTTGACGTTACGTCCTCACTGGGGCAGAGCCTGATTCTCAGCTTAGTGTTCTTAAGAGCACTTCCACAGTAGTAGACTGAGAGCTTTCTTTGCCAAAGTTGCCATTTTCGCATTCGTATATCGTGTAGCATGTATAATGATACTTTATGCCCAGAGAAGTCAAGGAAATTTCTATTTAGAAAAGATGCTGTACCGACTGGCAGTCGAACCGAGACACTTTCAGCATGGTTTTACTTTGTTGCCGCGGACTCTAACCACTCGGCTAGGGAAGGCCCACGGTCACATATGGTCCTTGGTCGGCCTAATTTAAATGGATCGGAGGAGGTTTTCGAGGCTCTGAAGAATCTGAATATCTCCAAGATTTCGTTGAGGAATATATGCAAAACTTCCTCCAGCAATATTTTTAGGGATTACCCCTGATACTCCTTCAAGAATTATTTTATGAATTTCTCCAGGTTTTTCTCCAGAAATTCTTTGTTGCAATTTTTTTTCAGGAATTTCCTATGAGATACATCAAAGGATTCCTCTAGGAACTCCTCTAAAATTTCTTCGGGGATTTCGCGGATTTCTCCTAGCACTCCTTCTCTTAGGAATTCCACTAGGGATTTGTTCAGAATTTCCTCGAAAGATTTTTACAGTTCTTCCAAAGTTTCTATCAGGAATACCTCTTTGAATGCCTCCAGAAATATTTACAAGGATTTCTCATGAAATACTTCCAGAGCTTCCTCTAGGAATTCCTTAAATTACATTCCTTCAGCATTTTCTGCAGAAATACCACCAAGAATACCTGCAAGACTTTCTCCAAGGATTCCTCTAAAAATACGTCCAAGATTTCCTCCACGAACTACACAAGAAATAACTTTAACAATGCTACTAAGAATAGCTTCAGGGATCTTAAGGATTAACTTCATAATTTCTTCCAGGAATACCTCCAGGTAGAGGAATATCTAATCTAATCTAGAATAAGGAGTTCCTCCAAGAATTCCTTTGGGGTTTCATCCAACAATTTCCTTATGAATCTCTCCAAGGATTCCTTCCGGAGCTTCTCCATTGGTTTCTCCAGGAATTCTTCCAGAGTTTCTCCCTGTTTTTAAGAATAACTTCTTGGATTTTCTCTTGGAACTTCAAAGATGCCTTCAGGTGTCCTTCTTAGAAAAATTTCAGGATAATTTTCATGATCTTTTCAAGAGGTATTCGAGGAGGTATCCTTAGAAATATTTCTGAAGAAATCTTTGAACGTTTTCCAGTAGGGATTCATGGGGTTATAACTAACGGAATCCTTGGAGGTATTCCTAGAGAAACCCCTAGTGGTACTCTTGAAAAAAAGGATATATTATTGATTGCTAGAGAAAACCCTGACGGTATTCCTAACAATTCATTGGAGATTCCTGGAGGAAAAAATGAAAGTATTTCTGGAGGAATTTCTGCGGGAATCTCCGAAAGAATCACTGGAGGAGTTACTGGAGGTTACTAGACAGCTCCTATACAAATCCCCGGAGAAATTGATAAAAATATCCTGAAGTTTATCGAGGAGGAATCCATGGTGAAATTTCAGGAGGAATCTTAAGAGCTATTGCTAGCGGAAACTAAGCAGTAAGTTATGGACGAATCTGAAAGATATTCCTCTACCTGGAGGTATTCCTGGAAGAAACCATAAAGTTAATCCTAAAGAATCCCTGAAGCTATAAAATTTTTAAAGTTATTTCTTGTGTAGTTAGTGAAGGAAACCTTGAACTTATTTTTAGAGGAATCCTTGGAGAAACTCTTGGCGGTATTCTTGGTGGTATATCTGGAGAAAATGCTGAAAGAATGAAATTTAAGGAATTCCTGGAGGGAGCTCTGGAAGTATTTCACGAGAAATTCTTGTAAATATTTCTGGAGGCATTCAAAGAGGTATTCCTGATAGAATCTTTGGAAGAATTCCTGTAAAATCTTTCGAGGAAATTCTGAACAAATCCCTAGTGGAATTCCTAAGAGAAGGAGTGCTAGGAGAAATCCGCGAAATCCCCGAAGAAGTTTTAGAGGAATCCTTTGATGTATCTCATAGGAAATCCTGAAAAAAAAATTGCTAGAATTTACCAAAGAATTTCTGGAGAAAATCCTGGAGAAATTCATAAAATAATTCTTGAAGGAGTATCAGGGGTAATCCCTAAAAATATTGCTGGAGGAAGTTTTGCAGATATTCCTGAACGAATTCTTGGAGATATTCAGATTCTTCAGAGCCTCGAAAACCTCCTACTGACCTGCGATCGATTTAAATAAGGCCGATATCGTCCGCAAGACCAAGGACCATATACACTCCCGTGCATAAGTTTGGGTTCACCCCCTCAAAAACATACAAAAGTGTTCAGTCCATATCTCTGGGATTACATGTCCAATTGAAACTCTCTACGCCGCATTTGAAAGGCAAAGAGTTATTCTTACTTCGTATGTATTTTTACAAAAACATTTTTTGAATTTTGTATACTAAATTTTAACTTAAAGTTGTGACATTTTTCTAAAAAACATAGCTAATTTCCTCAGCATTGGATCGACCAAAATTTTCAAACAAGGTGTCATTAGAATCGTAATTTTATATTCTTTGAAGGGCGTAAACTTATGCACGGGAGTGTATGACCGTGGACCTTCCTTAGCCGAGTGGTTAGAGTCCGCGACTACAAAGTAAAGCTATGCTGAAGGTGTCTCGGTTCGATTCCCGGTCGGTCCAGCATCTTTTCGTAATGGAAATTTCCTTGATATTCCTGGGCATAAAGTATCGTCGTACATGCTACACGATATACGAATGCGAAAATGGCAACTTTGGCAAAGAAAGCTCTCAGCTAGCTACTGTGGAAGTGCTCATAAGAACACTAAGCTGAGAATCAAGCTCTGTCCCAGTGAGGACCTAATGTCAAGAAGAAGAAGACGATGCACAGTGGCCCAAGGCTGGCCAAAAGTCAAAAAAATGAAGTTTGCAAATTCCTTCTCGCATATTTTTTCTTGATTTCTTCAGTATTGAATAACAATTCCCCAAAGTTTCAGATCGATCGGTGTATATTTCGATTTTTCACAGCATGTGACCTGGAGAGATGTCAGCTGAAATTGACCCTTTTGAATTTTTCAAATTTCGTGAAGTTTGTTCTATAGAAGTTGCAGTTCCTGTACTAAATCATGACCAAATCTTTCTCAACCGATCTCATTCGAAAGAGTATACCTTAGGTTTTGTTTTGAAGATATTTCGAACCATATTTGACATGTTTATCATTTGAGAATGTCAAGAAGTGTATAACATAGAGCTCCTTCAAAAATAAGGCATTTTTTCAAAGGTAGTGGAAGATATCTGGGAAACGCTCTAAAATGATCATTTACCCCTCAATGTGTGGCAAATATTCCATAGTATTCGATGTACTATGGCTTCACTTGCGCTTTTTTGCGCCAAGATATGAAAAAATAATTTTTTAGTTACACTGCGAATTAGCCCATTAGACCATCATACTTGTTATAAATATCGCATTTTTTACCGTTACATGCTCCCCAATAGATTCAAAAACCACCTCGAGCTTGCCCACGATATTTAAATTCAAATTTGCATCGAAATAATGACGCTTTATTTGATTTTGATGTGGATACGGATTTCATTGATTGAATAAAAAAAAATGTGCTATTTTAAACTAATTCTGTCAAATGTACCGGAAATATGGATTTTCTGTTTCAGCAACTGTTTCTTTCAAATTACCTCTAAAAATCATGTTTTGTCAAATAATTAGCACTTTTGAACGTTTTTAGTGAGAATCGTACTTTTGGCCAGCATTTGTATGGGATGCGGCCACTGTGCGATGTGTCCGTGTCATGATAGTGTCATTTCTTTGCTCGCCTGATCTCCTAATATCACCCTGGAGTGCATTGCTTCCATCTAAATTCACAAACGACATTGACACCTCGTCTCCAATCCAAACAATTGAATAAACAGATGGTGAGTCTGCTAGTTATACTCCAGGAATTCATCTAAGATCATTTGTAAGATGTACCTGGTAATATCTGGTTCGTTGTCGGAGCGGCTTTCCAGAAAACCAGCCTGGTATTGGGCGACAAAGGATTCCTCAAGTGGTCTCAGTCTGAATCCGTAGTTTTGGTGTCTCTCTATTCCGTAGTTTTGGTGTCTAAAGAAACCAGGAATTAATTGTTTTCATATTACAATTCGTAGCATAGTTAATTGGTCATTTACTAATGAACAACTTGGAAACTGCAGGAAAGACTCTTGAAAATTTTCTAAATTTATTTTTTCATATGGATACAGTAATCATGCTCTTGATTTGTGTGAAAAGCATTTAATTGAGATCATGAGAAAAAATAAAAATATTGTGTAATAAATCTTCGAGCTGTTTAGTGGAATGCCTATAAATAAAAGAAAACCCGAATCTAGTACTAAACCATTTAATTTTATTAGAGTTTGTATTATTTGACAGATACTTTATACGGTTTTTCATTTATTTAATATTGCAGTGCTTTTATGGCTGTCCTTAAGCTACATGCTCATTTCCAAAGAATCTCAGAGCTGGGAGGGGTTTCGTAGACTTTGTTCCACATAAAACATTTAAAATGTATATACCTTTGCCCATATACGCATACAAAACAGCAACTTTGGCTGAGAAAACCTTTCAGTTAATAACTATGTAAGCTGAGGAGCAGGTCTCTGTCTCAGTTGGGACATAACGCCAGAAAGAAAATTAAGATCATATTGTCTACAAAACAGAAACAAGTGATCAGTGGGAGGTTGTGATTTTTAAGGTCAACCCTTCCTCCCTCTCCACCTTAGTGGATTTTGGAGTAAGTTTTTGGTGTGAAACTACTTGAAATACGAAAAACGCTCTTAACAGCATGTTTGGCTTATTCAGTTTTGAAAATGTGAATTGAATTTTATTTTTCAAATTAAACATTTGGATTTGAAATTCTAATTAGTGAGAGGCTTTGGTGATCACCAAAGTTCTTGATAGTGAGACATACTATTAATAAAATATTGTTCATCCCAAAAAAAAAATCTTGCTGCGTGTCGTGTTTACATTTTCGCCCTCTCGGAGGGTAGACAATTCGGAGGTTCTGTTACTAAAATAATGAAGGATATTTCCCTTCACGAAATTTTACAGCCCAAGTAACAATTCAACAGCACCTTAGCTTTCGTGTGGATTTATTAATGCTTTATGACAGTTACGTGAATGCTATAATAGTTCATGGCGACATTTGACGTTGCCAAGAGATGATATTTTGAAAATCGGCTCTTGGCTGTTTTCAAAATCATTAAGAGGCAAAACATAAATTCAAAGTTGTGTGGCTACAAAACCAGCTTTATTGCAATGTTCAACACCTTATTTAAACTGCTTGCCGTGACTGAACGACTCTTATTTGTTACGGCTATGATAAAAGACTCATATAATACACCTTGTTGTCATAAAAGCTGCTATTAAACTACATGACTTCCACTTGGTTTCTGATAACTTACCTTATTTATACCTCTCAAATCAGTATTGGGGCTCATAAGATGAGAAAACCCTATTAGCATTGCAATTTGAATACATGCTACACCAATATAACGTCACTAATATTTGTAACCTCTCGAAATGGTTACATTTGTTTTTTGTAAATATTCCATGTAAATAGTTGTTTTTGTTCATTATTAGTATTATTATTATTATTATTATTATTATTATTATTATCATTATTATTATTATTATTATTATTATTATTATTATTATTATTATTATTATTATTATTATTATTATAGAGTGTTTTGGCACTTCTCAGCAAAAAATGCTGGAAACTTTCACCTACCCCGGGCAATCTGTATGCCAAAGGGGAGTTATTATTATTATTATAGAGTTTTGGCACTTCTCAGCAAAAAATGCTGGAAACTTTCACCTACCCCGGGCAATCTGTATGCCAAAGGGGATTAGGCTCTGTGGATCTCATTGGTCGGTTTAACTTATCCTAATGAGTCTGCTGGATGAGCTTCTCAGTTGTGGTGGTTCAGGAACCGTCTAACTATGCTGCAGGTTCCAAGAATCACCGCCTTTTGAATGCTGTGTAGGTCCTTCTTCAATTCCAGCTCGTCTAGGGACCTTAGGAGAGATTTCGGGACAATTCCGGTCGCTGAGAGGACTACCGGAACTATACGGACGTCCTCTAGGTGCCACATCTGCTTCAACTCCTCCGCCAAGTCGTGGTACTTCGCTATCTTGTTAGAGAACGTTGATTGGACATTGTGGTCCAGCGGTACAGCGATGTCGATGAGTGTAACTCGTTTCATCCTTTTGTCGTAGACTACAATGTCGGGGCGGTTGGCACGGATGAGGACGTCCGTTATGATCTCGCGATCCCAGTACAGCTTTATGCAACTATTTTCCAGAACCGGGTCAGGCAGGTACTTGTAGTAGGGCACAAATCGATCCACCAAGTTGTGCTTAAGGGCAAGCTGTTGATGCACAATCTTGGCAACTTCGTTGTGACGATCGAGGTAGGCTGATCCAGCTAGTACTGAACAGCCGGCAACGACATGTTCGATAGTCTCCCCTACTGAATTGCACTTCCTACAGCGGTCCTCCACGTTTTCGTGCAATATGTAGTGCCGATAGTTCTTCGTCGCAATTACCCGGTCCTGGATGGCTACCATGAAACCTTCTGTTTCTGAGAAGAGGTCACCCCGCACCAGCCACGTTTTTGACGCCACCTTATCGATGTGCTCGAGCTCCAGTTGATGGGGGTGCGTTCCATGCAACTCCTTCTGCTTCCACATTGCGATCATCTCATCGACGGTTTTGATGTCGCAGTTCAGCTGGTAATCCTCCTGCGCCAGATGCAGGGCGCTGAAGCCGTGGTCAGCTTCGCATACAGTGCGGTAAATTTCGTGGCGGTTCTGGCTTTCTACGAAATATGCCCGCAGCTGCTGGATCTGGGAGACACATAGTGCCTGGATATCGGTGACGCCTCTTCCTCCTGCTTCACGTGGCAGGGTGACTCTCTCAATGGACGATTTTGGGTGGCGCATTCGGTGCTTGGTGAACGCCACTCGTACTGCTCGTTCTATCGCTTCCAAGTCAGTCTTGGTCCACTTTACCACCCCGAAACTATACGTCAACAGGGGCACAGCAAACGTGTTGATCGCCTTCACCTTGTTGCCGGCAGACAGAAAGCTTTTCAGAATACAGTTGACACGTGACAAAAACTTTTCCTGCAGCTCCTTCTTGATCATCGTGTGGCGAATACCTCTAAGTTGCAGGAATCCAAGGTATTTATACGTTTCGCCTTCAACCATATTCCGAATCTCCTCCTGCTCGTTGACGCGGAAACAGCTGGCATCCATAACTTGACCCCGACGTAGATGAATTGACCTGCATTTGTCAATACCAAACTCCATCCGGATGTCGTTACTGAATGTCGTAACTAGCTGCAACAGCTGATGCAGCCTCTGCACTGATTCCGCAAATAGCTTCAGGTCGTCCATATAGAAGGTGTGGGTAACTCTTGTGCTCCTTTCCCCACTTTTCAGTTGGTAGCCATAGTTGCATTGGTTGAGTGCTTTGCTGAGGGGGTTCATGGCCAGGCAAAACCACAGCGGACTAAAGGTATCGCCTTGAAAAATCCCCCTCCTGATGCTGAGAGTCCTGGACCGTAACACAGCTGTACCGTCGGTAATGTGTAGGGATGTGCTCCACATCCCCATCGCGTGTTGCATCAGCCTGATGACGTTCCCGTCTACCTTATACAACTGCAGTACCTTGAGAAGGTACGAGTGCGGTACTGAGTCGTATGCCTTTTTGTAGTCGATGTACGCCATACTCAGGTTCCTTTGCTTTTGGGTAGCTTGCCCTACAATGACTGCATCTACAATGACCTGATCTTTGCAGCCTTGCGTGTTTCTGCGACACCCTTTCTGTTCCTCGGTCATCACGTTGTTGGCGTCGCAATGGACTTGCACCCTCCTCGCTATTACCGACGATAGCACTTTATACAGACTTGAAAGGCACGTTATTGGTCTGTATTTCGCTGGGTCAGCTGTGTGTTGGTCCTTTGGCAGAAGAAATGTGACACCCCTGGTGATGAATTCCGGTAGCTGCGTGGGGTCTCCTAGTACCGTATTGAAGCATTCCGCCATCCGCCCATGGATCGTTGTGAGTTTTTTATACCAAAAATTGTGCACAAAATCAGGTCCTGGTGCAGCCCAATTCCTGGTGTACCGGGTAGCTTCACGTATATCCTGAGCGGTTACCACGACCGCGGTCATGTCTCCAATTCCATCACATTGTCTCTCTTCTTCTGCTAACCACATCCCATCGCCGTTGTGTTCGGTGGGGTTCTCCCATAAATTGGCCCAAAATTGTGTAACGTCGCCAATCTCTGGAAGTCCCTCGCCAAAGTCGACCTTGTCATTTCGGATGCGGTTGTAGAACTCCCTCTCGTTTATGTTGAACATCCGGTTTTGTTCCTTCCGCTTCGAACATTCTCCATAACGTCGCAATCGTTTCGCAAGAGCACTCAACCGCTGTACATGGGTGTCGAGGATCTCAGTAATGTCGACTTCTCTGAGATCTCGGAGCTCTGCGGGCCTAACAATTTCAGCAACATGACGAACCAGCCTCGTTGATCGATTCCCCTGCTTGTACTGTGTTAATCGACCAACCTTTGATCGCAGTGTTGCGATTCGGCTCTCAAGGCGTCGCATCCATACGGGTTTCTGTGCGTTGGGGCGTGTGCCATCTTCTCCTTGCGGGCGCGTTCGCAATCCCAACGTCTTAACTACAGCTATTGCAGCTGAATACACGATAAACTGCAGATCCTCAAGGTTCTCCACGGCTTCCAAGTACTGTGGCAAAATATCCTGATTTAGGATGTTTACTGCACTCGTCAGCCGGTAGGAATACCGCAGCTTTGGTATCCGGTGCCGGGACACGGGGTCTGTCCCACGGAACTGCGTAACTGCTGTGCCCATATGGAGTGCTAGTTCGTCTCGTAATTGCTGTCGTTGCATATCCGCTGTCGGTCCTGGAGCAGTGGGTGCAAGTGAATCACGACTCTCACTCGTGATCGGTGCATCCAGCCCAACAGAACTCCTTCTCGACGTATCGCTCGATGTTGTCCCCTCCTCTCCTATCTCCCTCTGCACTTCCAGCTTGATGTACTCCACTTCTGCAGCGGTGAGCATATTATGAGACATAATTGCACGCTGCCGTGTGTACAGCTTGTTCAAGTCAAGCTGGCGCGCAAAGCGAGGAAATCGCTCGTTGAACATCTCCAGCATCCCTAATCTGCCAGACATGTCCGTCTCCATCCTTGTGCAGACATAGTAGCAGCGAATCACATACATATTCATCTCCCTCGTCCACATGATCCGCTGCCGTCGGCCGCCTGCCAACGTGAGTGACTGACGTCTATCAGCCACAGCAACATCGGTAGGTGCAGCATGGCCTTGGTGATTTCTGCTGCTGCCGTTTCTGTTTCGCGTTCGCGGTACGGGCTGTGCCCGTTGACTGGAAGGCCGCTCTTGCACATTATCCTCTTCCAGCCGCTGGCCGCTCGCTCTGTCCCCCGTCCCAGGACCAGCTCCAGTAGGGGCTCCCTCCTCGGGCGATCGCATTCTTCTATTCCTCATTGATCGTGTCTCCATTGCTGGGTTTGCTTTCATTCCCGGAAGCTACGGGTTCTGCATTGGCATTTCCTCCAATTACAGTGCTTAATAGCTTGGTTCAAGCGCCGCTGCTCGCCGAGGGTGGTTTTACATGGACGCCCAGGATATTTTACCTCAAGCTCCCACCTACTCAAGATGGTGGTTTTTCATGGACGCCCAGGAGTTATGTTGCCTGAGCTCCCACCTATTTATTATTATTATTATTATTATTATTATTATTATTATTATTATTATTATTATTATTATTATTCTAATTATTACTCTTATTATTATCCTTATCATTATTATTTTTCTTATTACTACCCTTATTATTATTATCATTTTTTATTAAAATTGTGGCTGCTTAAGATATAATGAATTTAAAATTGAAATATTTAAAATAGAATATAAACTGAAATTGAATAATAAGAAATATCGAATTTATCCCCATACCTGAACATCCCCATCCCTATCCCACCTGTCATCCGTTACGCACCACCACACCGAACTGATATGCGTCACGGCCGATGAGTCAGCTGTTCGACGAAGGACGAAAAGGCAATAAAACTGCTTGTCAACAGACAAGCAGTCTCTAGTAGGTGAACGAAATTAAACCTAACAAGTTGTTCGCGATTTTGACTCCCGCTTTTTCTCCCGAACAGTGAAAGGTTCGGTGCTCCGTTAGTTAAGTGAAGTGTGCGGTCCGGCCCATTCGACGAAAAGACGATCCGTGCAGTGCCAAGCAGAAGTATTCTTCAGTGCGCCAATAAATCCAGCCCGACCTGGTCGGCTATTGTGATCATGTGAGAAGCCCCGGTGTCCAGTTTATACGTTTGCCCCGGTCGGCAAGGGGAATTCGACGACCTCCCCTCTGAAGAAAGGTCCCGTTGCACATGCCGATTGCGACCGCAGAAGGAAACAGATTGCGCCAACTCCCGCCCCGCCATTGGAGAGAGAAGAAGCCAGCCAAGATGTTACGTGGTAAAGTACACCATAACTCCCAATCTTTCCTTTCCTAATTCGCACTTCCTTTGTGCAAAATGTATAGTGAAAAATGGAATTTCAAATGTAAATTAAGTCAATTTATGAACTGTTTTCAATTTACTGCAAGCTAAGCCCTGGTTTTTCCTCCATCTCCTCGTTTTTGTCCACTTCGAATGTTAAATTTTGACGTAGGACTACGTTTAGGTTATTTTAAGGGCAGTTTTTCCACTCCAGCCCAATTTCCTCTTGGAGCGAATTTGAAACGACCCTGAGGCCCAGGACAAAGCCCGGTTGGGGACAATAGAGGTTCCCAACCTAAAGAATCTCTAACAATTGGCGCCCAACAATAGGTGGGAGCTCAGGCAACATAACTCCTGGGCGTCCATGAAAAACCACCATCTTGAGTAGGTGGGAGCTTGAGGTAAAATATCCTGGGCGTCCATGTAAAACCACCCTCGGCGAGCAGCGGCGCTTGAACCAAGCTATTAAGCACTGTAATTGGAGGAAATGCCAATGCAGAACCCGTAGCTTCCGGGAATGAAAGCAAACCCAGCAATGGAGACACGATCAATGAGGAATAGAAGAATGCGATCGCCCGAGGAGGGAGCCCCTACTGGAGCTGGTCCTGGGACGGGGGACAGAGCGAGCGGCCAGCGGCTGGAAGAGGATAATGTGCAAGAGCGGCCTTCCAGTCAACGGGCACAGCCCGTACCGCGAACGCGAAACAGAAACGGCAGCAGCAGAAATCACCAAGGCCATGCTGCACCTACCGATGTTGCTGTGGCTGATAGACGTCAGTCACTCACGTTGGCAGGCGGCCGACGGCAGCGGATCATGTGGACGAGGGAGATGAATATGTATGTGATTCGCTGCTACTATGTCTGCACAAGGATGGAGACGGACATGTCTGGCAGATCAGGGATGCTGGAGATGTTCAACGAGCGATTCTCTCGCTTTGCGCGCCAGCTTGACTTAAACAAGCTGTACACACGGCAGCGTGCAATTATGTCTCATAATATGCTCACCGCTGCAGAAGTGGAGTACATCAAGCTGGAAGTGCAGAGGGAAATAGGAGAGGAGGGGACAAGATCGAGCGATACGTCGAGAAGGAGTTCTGTTGGGCTGGATGCATCGATAGCGAGTGAGAGTCGTGATTCACCTGCACCCACTGCTCCAGGACCGACAGCGGATATGCAACGACAGCAATTACGAGACGAACTAGCGCTTCATATGGGCACAGCAGTTACGCAGTTCCGTGGGACAGACCCCATGTCCCGGCACCGGATACCAAAGCTGCGGTATTCCTACCGGCTGACGAGTGCAGTAAGCATCCTAAATCAGGATATTTTGCCACAGTACACGCAGAAAAAAATCTTTATGTTGAGATTACTATCTCGTTAATTACTTTTACTTACGCACAGTTAGTTGTATCGAAGTAAAATTAACTTACGCCAACACTAAATTAACGTCAAATCAAATACACACACTTCATTGATTCAGCTATCCACTTGTACCTATATTAATTATAACTTAGATAATTACCACTATCCGAAAACATTCACATCCCTAGACTTCAAGTCATGCTCACAAATATACTTACTTTTAACGTGTAAGGATTAGTGTAGTTGATAAGATGACCACCTCTCATTCAGGGGACCACGTATCAAGTATGCCGACGCGCACTTTAATTTGATTGTTGCAATGTTTTTTTAGATCGATAAAGCAGCAGCGAATTTTTTCAGATATGTTGATAAAGCAGAACAAAATGCTGAGTAAACATTGCAACATATTATAAACTCAATTAAATTTACTTTGAGTCAACTAAATTATAGTTGAATTTTGACGTTTGGCGTATGTAAATTCAATAAAAAATATAGTTGTTAACAACTATACGATATAGTTGTTTTTAAGAATATACCGTCTAATCAACTATATTTATAGTTATCTCTAGATTAACCTTAGAATATAGTTAACTTGACCGGAAAAATGATTACGAACACTATATTTTGTTCTCCGTGTACTTGGAAGCTGTGGAGAACCTTGAGGATCTGCAGTTTATCGTGTATTCAGCTGCAATAGCTGTAGTTAAGACGTTAGGATTGCGAACGCGCCCGCAAGGAGAAGATGGCACACGCCCCAACGCACAGAAACCCGTATGGATGCGACGCCTTGAGAGCCGAATCGCAACACTGCGGTCAAAGGTTGGTCGATTAACACAGTACAAGCAGGGGAATCGATCAACGAGGCTAGTTCGTCATGTTGCTGAAATTGTTAGGCCCGCAGAGCTCCGAGATCTCAGAGAAGTCGACATTACTGAGATCCTCGACACCCATGTACAGCGGTTGAGTGCTCTTGCGAAACGATTGCGACGTTATGGAGAATGTTCGAAGCGGAAGGAACAAAATCGGATGTTCAACATAAACGAGAGGGAGTTCTACAACCGCATCCGAAACGACAAGGTCGACTTTGGCGAGGGACTTCCAGAGATTGGCGACGTCACACAATTTTGGGCCAATTTATGGGAGAACCCCACTGAACACAACGGCGATGGGATGTGGTTAGCAGAAGAAGAGAGACAATGTGATGGAATTGGAGACATGGCCGCGGTCGTGGTAACCACTCAGGATATACGTGAAGCTACCCGGTATACCAGGAATTGGGCTGCACCAGGACCTGATTTTGTGCACAATTTTTGGTATAAAAAACTTACAACGATCCATGGGCGGATGGCGGAATGCTTCAATACGGTACTAAGAGACCCCACGCAGCTACCGGAATTCATCACCAGGGGTGTCACATTTCTTCTGCCAAAGGACCAACACACAGCTGACCCAGCGAAGTACAGACCAATAACGTGCCTTTCAAGTCTGTATAAAGTGCTATCGTCGGTAATAGCGAGGAGGGTGCAAGCCCACTGCGACGCCAACAACGTGATGACCGAGGAACAGAAAGGGTGTCGCAGAAACACGCAAGCCTGCAAAGATCAGGTCATCGTAGATGCAGTCATTGTAGGGCAAGCTACCCAAAAGCAAAGGAACCTGAGTATGGCGTACATCGACTACAAAAAGGCATACAACTCAGTACCGCACTCGTACCTTCTCAAGGTACTGCAGCTGTATAAGGTAGACGGGAACGTCATCAGGCTGATGCAACACGCGATGGGGATGTGGAGCACATCCCTACACATTACCGACGGTACAGCTGTGTTACGGTCCAGGACTCTCAGCATCAGGAGGGGGATTTTTCAAGGTGATACCTTTAGTCCGCTATGGTTTTGCCTGGCCATGAACCCCCTCAGCAAAGCACTCAACCAATGCAACTATGGCTACCAACTGAAAAGTGGGGAAAGGAGCACAAAAGTTACCCACACCTTCTATATGGACGACCTGAAGCTATTTGCGGAATCAGTGCAGAGGCTGCATCAACTGTTGCAGCTAGTTACGACATTCAGTAACGACATCCGGATGGAGTTTGGTATTGACAAATGCCGGTCAATTCATCTACGTCGGGGTCAAGTTATGGATGCCAGCTGTTTCCGCGTCAACGAGCAGGAGGAGATTCGGAATATGGTTGAAGGCGAAACGTATAAATACCTCGGATTCCTGCAACTTAGAGGTATTCGCCACACGATGATCAAGAAGGAGCTGCAGGAAAAGTTCTTGTCTCGTGTCAACTGTATTTTGAAGAGCTTTCTGTCTGCCGGCAACAAGGTGAAGGCGATCAACACGTTTGCTGTGCCCCTGTTGACGTATAGTTTCGGGGTGGTAAAGTGGACCAAGACTGACTTGGAGGCGATAGAACGAGCAGTACGAGTGGCGTTCACCAAGCACCGAATGCGTCACCCAAAATCGTCCATTGAGAGAGTCACCCTGCCACGTGCAGCAGGAGGAAGAGGCGTCACCGATATCCAGGCACTATGTGTCTCCCAGATCCAGCAGCTGCGGGCATATTTCGTAGAAAGCCAGAATCGCCACGAAATTTACCGCACTGTATGCGAAGCTGACCACGGCTTCAGCGCCCTGCATCTGGCGCAGAAGGATTACCAGCTGAACTGCGACATCAAAACCGTCGATGAGATGATCGCAACGTGGAAGCAGAAGGAGTTGCATGGAACGCACCCCCATCAACTGGAGCTCGAGCACATCGATAAGGTGGCGTCAAACACGTGGCTGATGCGGGGTGACCTCTTCTCAGAAACAGAAGGTTTCATGGTAGCCATCCAGGACCGGGTAATTGCGACGAAAAACTATCGGCACTACATATTGCACGAAAACGTGGAGGACCGCTGTAGGAAGTGCAATTCAGTAGGGGAGACTATCGAGCATGTCGTTGCCGGCTGTTCAGTACTAGCTGGATCAGCTTACCTCGATCGTCACAACGAAGTTGCCAAGATTGTGCACCAACAGCTTGCCCTTAAGCACAACTTGGTGGATCGATTTGTGCCCTACTACAAGTACCTGCCTGACCCGGTTCTGGAAAATAGTTGCATAAAGCTGTACTGGGATCGCGAGATCATAACGGACGTCCTCATCCGTGCCAACCGCCCCGACATTGTAGTCTACGACAAAAGGATGAAACGAGTTACACTCATCGACATCGCTGTACCGCTGGACCACAATGTCCAATCAACGTTCTCTAACAAGATAGCGAAGTACCACGACTTGGCGGAGGAGTTGAAGCAGATGTGGCACCTAGAGGACGTCCGTATAGTTCCGGTAGTCCTCTCAGCGACCGGAATTGTCCCTAAATCTCTCCTAAGGTCCCTAAACGAGCTGGAATTGAAGAAGGACCTTCACAGCATCCAAAAAGCGGTGATTCTTGGAACCTGCAGCATAGTCAGACGGTTCCTGAACCACCACAACTGAGAAGCTCATCCAGCAGACTCATTAGGATAAGTAAACCGATAAATGAGATCCACAGAGCCTAATCCCCTTTGGCATACAGATTGCCCGGGGTAGGTGAAAGTTTCCAGCATTTTTTGCTGAGAAGTGCCAAAACTCTATAATAATAATAATAATAATAATAATGAACAAAAAAAACTATTTACAGGGAATATTTACAAAAAACAAATGTAACCATTTTGAGAGGTTTCATATTGCGTTATTAGAGAAGAAAAGCAGCACGCCCGATCTGTCAAACTTTGTTGAATGCTGCTTAGTTACCTTAAAAAGCGAAAAAAAAACTGAATCTTCTTCAATCAGCATTTATCAAGGTAATTTTACATCCACAAATGCCGAATCATAACAGTGCGCCCTTATTTGTGTATTTATGATGACAAAATAGCATTTGTCGATGGCAATCTATCAATTATGGTTCCGCCATATTAATTCCACTCCGATTGCCACAATTTCACTATTTTCAAATCAAATGATAAACATGAATTCGCTCATAAGATGCTATGGTATTATGATTAAACTGACTGAATATAATTTGAAGCACAATTATTGCCCAAACAAATCAAGAAATGTTGAATATGTTTTATTCTTCACCTGGCGGTTTCCTTTAACAAATACTCAATAACTAGAAATATACCACTTTCAGAGGGGGCACACGCAATTTAACTTCTTTTTCATCACATTTCACAGTAAATCTCACTCGACACTAAAGATTTTAGCACTATATCAAAATAAATCACTTCAAAGATTTAACACGCACTATGAAACAAATTATTACAGACGTGTTAACAATCTTATTTCATTTTGTTTATGGAATAAATCCGGCAAGATCGACGTTATGACAAAATCATTTTCAAGATGAAGCGACATTCATCTACAACAGGTGGCCTCAAAATAGCTACCATAAATGCTATTTTGCTTTATTCGTGTGGCATAATTATACACTTCATAGCCTCTTTCAGAGTGGGCCAACTTGTCACGTTCTAATCTACAAGAAGTTTTGGGGGATACGATGAAGGCACCGGTACCTTGACCGTGGTTTTATGGGCGTTTATTTATAGCACGCTGGAAGTAATTCGTAAAACTTAAATTGTTATTTGGGAGGCTTATCATAGTGACGACCATTAGCATCCGTAAATTGCTGCGGGAGCTTTAAATAACATTAAACTAGTTTTGTTCGAAAAATGACATATCATCATATTTCCGGGAATTTTGTTTTAATAATTTGATTCGTGTAAAATCATACACATTTATGCCGTAAATGTGTTCCATGAGTCAAATTTCAAATGATTTTGCCATCGCTAGAGTAACAGTTAACTTGATGATTAAAACTTGACTAAAGTTTGGAAAGAGCTTCAATTTATAATTGTGACTGTGACTGTTTTAAGTTCATTTAAATACAGTAAATTGTTAAATTATATTCGAATTGATTTCTAATTTTACATCTATTAGAGCAAAATGCAAATATTTTAAATGTTATCGTTCAAAATCAACACTTTTCTTGGTTTTTAATTCAAGTCTAAAAAAATAAGGCTCAGTAACTCAACAGAGAGAGGAAAAAAATGAAATTTTTAACTACCAATATTTGGATAGTTACTGATCTGATTACTGTTTGATTTATTATATATTTTATTATTCTTGTACAAGAACCGCATCAACCTGCTTGATAGAATTGTGTCGTTTTCGTTCAATCTATCATAAATTGTTATAAAAATGAATATTTGATTTCGTATTACAAACAATGCAAAGATTTTTTTTTTAAGAAAAGTACTGATCTACAAATTGTGGCTTTTAATTGTTGTGACTACACAAAGTACCTATTAAACTGCCAAAGTCTCAATTTCAAAAGAAATTCTTTATTTTATGCAGTTATTCTATTATTTTGTTGGATAAAACAAAAACAAAATGATTTGGTTGAACCGTCTTAACCATCCCAATTTTTGTAAAAACATCTACTTTTTTGCGTCGTTCGTCTCTTCTGAGCAATTTTCTGGATACGCCACTGCAAATAATTTGAAATATTACATGTAGATATATTACTTGATTTTATAAAAATAGTTAACTGAGAGATTATTGATCTATTGAACATAATTTGTAAGCAACCTTATACAGAAAACTAAGCTGTAGTAGGATAGAGTAGTGATCCTCAGCCCTGTTTTTTCAACCATTTTTTATTTCTATTAGTGGAAAGTTTTCGTAATAGTTTAGTTTGGTGTTCTAGATAACTTTGGGAGTAGAACAGCTTCCCAAAGAAAAAAATTGCGGAACTAATCAGATTTAAGAGATATAGACATCACGTGCGGCCCGCGGACCGCACTTTGGTGACCACGGGGATAGACGGTCACTAATATTGTGAGATATTTTATCCTGCTGCTCCAACAGTTCACGCTGAGCATTAGTGCTTTATTGAACCTAAAAATTCACCTCGCTCGTGCTGTGTATCACGGGCGAGGTTTTCTTGGTAGTGTTGTACTTTTACAACGGCGTGCATGGCACGTAATAAATTCTACTCTCCCTTGTCCACCTCTATGTAATTAATAGACGACCTAAAACCCTTCAAAATGCATCAAAAGTTCAACGTCATAGGCGAGAAATGCATAAATTGAGTTCTCCCCGGTCAACCATTTCTTCAATTTTCTTCACATTTCTTTATGTCGAGCTTTAAAGACGCTCATATAACAAATCGATAGCGATCGTCATCGATTCATAAAGAAATTCAACGCTCATTAAGTAGTATCGTGAAATGTTGATACAGATTTTTATCAAAATTTCGAGACCAAAATCTCCTACTTTATCGACTTGCAAAAAAATCGATCGTGAACCAAAACATTTGTGGGGTTCTATACGCACCTTGTCAATTTGTTTATGTTTATCATGAACTTTTTTGTCACTTTTTTAAATTGGGATTTGAACTCCAATGATATGGGAAATCGGAGGATACTTACCAAATAAGCCATGCTTACTTATATAATTAAGGGTGGAAAAAACTATTCATAAACTATTGTGATTCATTTGCAGTTCAATACAGGGGAAGAGTTGGCCTCAAAAATAGCCAGAACTCTAGCTGCAGGCATGGTTACTGCCGAAAAATATTTGTAATAATACCTACTGGTTAAATAGCATCCTTCTTGTACTGCGAAAGGCGATAATACGTAATGCTTTGGATTTGAAGAGAATGATTCAAAAAAGTCGAGGAAAATCATTATTGGTCTCTAATAATTCGATTATTGCAAAATCAAAACATCGAAACCTGTCATACGATTTACTAGAATATCTTTACGCTGCTTTACGAAATGATATTGAAAAGAGTGATAAAGGTGCCTCGATACCAAGCTTCATTTTTCGTTGTCAATATATAACGTTACTTTGGCATCATTCGTGACACATTTTCCGATGAATATTCATAAAAGTAACTAAAGTTCTACCGATAAAAGATGATTGAACGAAATTTAGTACCGTTTCGTTGAAGATTTATATCGTATGCTTGATAAAGGAAGTTACTTATGAAGTTTTATGGATCGATGAAGATACATAAATATACGTAACAGAATTAACAGTAAAGTAAAAACGACAGAAATCTATATTATTGGATAAAGATATTTAAAGTAGCGCATAGGATGGTTGACCGGGTCGCTACACGCGCAAGCGCACCCCCCATCTGCTCTGCACCGTAGCTCAGCTACTGGTGAGTGGAATTTAAAAGGATCAGTCTTTATGAACACTCTTTCGCTACTGCGATGGTCGTGCGGCGACCGCACTAAATCTATTTATGCGACTGTTTGCAAACCAAACGCCGCAGCGAAGACAAAATGGCGCATGTTGCGAAGCGATTTTATTTCCCCTTCGCTTCGGCACGACCGACATCTGTCGTCTCCAAGCACTTCATTCACACTTTCAACTTTCAACATGATATTGTGATGAATCTACAAGAGATACACTTTTGCTCTCAAAGACACTGTGGTAGCTAATAAGTTAATGCATATATTAGCTACGATAATTTCAATAAAATTCATGAAAATACGTCGAAAACTGCTGATTTTTCCGTCACTTTTCGCAAACTTTTCGTAATTTGAGCCTTTGACTCATTTTCAACAAAATTGACTTCCAAGAAACTAAGATAGATTAGATTATAAGCTTTCGATTCATGCGCTGAGATTAAATGTATGACGCGTAGTTAATTAGATATGAGGTTTCAAAGATGACCAAGTTGAAAATCATAAAATCGTGAATAACTCACTTAGCAGTGATTTGCGACCCTAAAGGTTGCACAGTTTGGAAAATGGTTCTATGTTCTTTCATAACAATATAAATCCCATTCATTTAAAACTATCAAATTTATTAATTTTCTAACAGAACATACATCAACATCAAAAACCGAATAAACCCTCAGCCAAAAATCCAATCTATCCATATTATCTTATGTATGTATGATTTATTGATACTCTAAAAATGATTTTACAATAAACGTTTATTTGGTTTAGGTCTTACAATCGATAGTGTGATTTTTCCTTGGGCAGTTTTGAACAAAAGTGAACAGTCATCGTATGACATATTGCTGATCTTTTCCGTATTGAAGTTAGTAATTATATCACCTTTCTGAATCCTTCCATCCGACTCGGCTAAACCTCCTGGTAACTGAGAATTAGAAGATTGATAGATATTAATTATTTTAATAAATCAATGAGCTTGTTAATGAAAATTTTAAACCAAATTAAGTATAATGGAGAATCGCTTCATGGAATGACTAGATGGTTGGGAAAAATCCCAACTAAAGAGCAATCGAATGTAAAATCGACTTTGACGTCTGAGCTCCGTCGCATTTTAGTCTAAAACTATATTTGGAACATCCCGCCTATCGCTTACCACGATAAATAATTCCATCTGCACGATTTACATTATCATACTTATATAAAAACAAAAACAATATTGACGAATGTAATTGGGTAATGTTTCTCAAAATTTAGAAATTGAAGTAGCTTATTCTAGCTTGCTGTCGCCTAATTGTTGAAAAATGGTCAAGATTCATATAAAAAACATGTTTCCTACATTTTCATCACAATTCAAGTTGTCTGTCAAACGCCAATTTTGAGTTTTCGAAATAGATTTTGCAAAATTTAAGCTCACTCTTAGTCGTCAATACGCAATATATACGCAGGGTTAACGTTTCAACAATATGCGTTATCATAATTGGCCAATCAACTATTTGTGTAATATGCAGTTAAATGTAAAGTTTTTTGAACACCTTAGGAAGGTTATACCGAATAAACTTATGATAATATAAATTAGGCAGCTTAGGTGTCCGGTACTGAAGTATTACCTCCTTTTATTAGATCATGATTGAAAAGTTGAACAGATGGAGAAGTCACATAATGACATATTTGAATGAGTTGTTGTTGATGACTTGAAATGACTAATTTTACTTATTTATATAAATATTTATGCTTACCATATCAGTTACTATAATTCCATGTGGATGATTCGCTCTAAATCCAACACCTAAAAGTTTTCCAGGCTTTTTGAATAATTCAACTTCAATTGTCTCCGTTTCGGCTGAATTTGGTCTAAACACAACTAAGCGCACCTGTAATTCAATAAAAACCCCTTATTTAATTTTTAAGTTTAGATAAGTGCAACAGTTGTTATGTTGTTCATTTTTGTGATCTGTTATTTCGGTTATTCTTGTCAAAATCTGCCCTATTTTCAAGATTGAAAAATTCATGATCTAAAATTTAAATTTTTATAAACAAGTTTCTTTTCTTTCCCCAATGAACAATGGTCCGAATCGACATTTAGTTCTCTGTTCTCGTCGATTTTGTACGTTCGATGTCTTCAGAGAAGATATTCGTAATTAAGTTTTGCATCTTCTAAGAAAAAAGTTGGATAGGGTGGCCCTTATTTAAGTTCAAATTTTGCCTCAAACTTTTTTTTATGAAATTTGTGGCTGCGCTCTTCTGCAAACTGAATTGTTATTTTAAAATGTTATTTTGAACAACTTTATCGACGACACTTTTGATCTAATTCTTCATTTGAGCTAAGTAAATTGATTTTGAAGCCATGCTGAAGGTGTCTGGGTTCGATTCCCGGTCAGTCCAGGATCTTTTCGTAATGGAAATTTCCTTGACTTCCCTGGGCATAGAGTATTATCATACCTGCCACACGATATACGAATGCGAAAATGGCAACTTTGGCAAAGAAAGCTCTCAGTTAATAACTGTGGAAGTGCTCATAAAATACTAAGCTGAGAAGCAGGCTCTGTCCCAGTGAGGACGTTAATGCCAAGAAGAAGAAGAATAAGAAGAAGAAGAAGAAGAAGAAGAAGAAGAAATTGATTTTGAAAGTTTTAACTTGGGTGGACTCGAAAAATCAGTTATTTTGGTCTAACTATTTTTATTTTCAGTTTTACGTGGATGTGATCTTCAGAAGAGTTGCAGAGGAAATAATGATACACATTTTTGTTAAACATTGCAAGTTTGTAATTCTTGTGATTTTGATGTTATAAGCAAATTATTTGACATACAAAGGTATCGACCGTGATAATTATATTTTGAATTTGTTTATTGGCATATCGGTCTATTTTGCTCGAAGTAAGAGGGAGCATGGAGAAGAAAGCAATGAATGTTAGATGGATAGGTACCACAAGGGAACGGCGAGAGAAATTGGATTAGATGTTGAAGAGGGCATACCATTCATATTTCATAACAGTATTACTTGAAACGTCCTTCCTTGAGGCTAACGTCCCCTATGGGAACGGCTTGGTGTGTTTTGAGAATGACACTACCAAGACAGCCAAAAGGAAGGAGGTTTCAAGCACTTTAATACTGTTTGGCGATCAAGTAGGTTCTATCGATCGATGGCTTATATTTTTGGGGAATCATTGCACAGTCATGGATGGTTTGCCCATATCATGCGTATTTCTCCCCGATAAGCCACACACATGATCATTCTATATGAAATGCGTTTTTCTTTTTTTTTTATTTAGCCGTTTCTTATTATTTTACATACAAACGTATCGACCTGAAAGCAATGAATTATGCATTTCACGGCGAAATTCTCTCTCTTTCGCTCTTCAACAAAACTTGAAAACAACTTTCAGATTTCCCGAAGGAGGAAAAGAGACCGATTTTCTGATGACGTCACCGTGCAATGGGCTATACTAGAATGCTTTCTTCTCCATGCTCCCTCTTACTTCGAGCAAAATAGACCGATATGCCGATAAACAAATTCAAGTTATAAGCAAATTTAACTCAAAAACTATGAAATCTTTAGAAGTCCATAACTCACGGAGTTGGTTTGATATTTTTTTTTCTTTAAGCGGCATTCAAACTGTGAGAACGTAGTTTTTGTAAATTGAGAAAAATCACTTCGAAAATACATTTAAAAAATCGCATGTAACTCACAAGATTTTAAAGTTAACGGTGTACTGCCTTGAGCAAAGTTGTAGAATTTACCTAGATCTACAACTTTCTCATACATCATTCTTAGACAAATATGAAAGAAAATATCTAGAAATAATGATACGATTTAGATGTATATTTATTACTATGAAACGTTAAGTTAGTTAATCACTAATCGCTTTGATATACCTACTTGTTGTTATAAACTTTTTGTGGTATTACGGAATTATTATTTTATTTTATTCAGGTGTATAATTCACATATAATTCAAAATGTAAAATAGTGCCAAAGCAACTAAAGAAATTTTTCGTCATTATGGCTGCAATTCTTGTGACCGAATACATACAATAGTGTCCTGGGGTACAGAACTGTGGAAATGGTGGAATAATCTAACATCATTGAAGAAGCCTAGGTTATCAAAAAGTATGATGGGTTGCAAAATTATTGGTAGAATAAAAGTACAATTATATTGCTACTACTTGAATAATGTTGTATTAACTAATAGTAAACTACAACTTTGCTGAAGGCAGCACGCCGTGACTTTAAAATCTTGTGAGTTACAGACAAGTTTCGAGTTTTTAAGTGTATTTTTGAAGTGGATTTTCTCAATTTACAAAAATTACGTTCTCATAGTTTATGCAGCAAAGGTTGCCTATTGTATGGCCTATCGAATTCCGTCTTAAGAAAAATGTTATCAAACCAACCCCATGAGTTATGGGTATCTGAAAATTTCATAGTTTTTCACCTATATTTGCTTATAGCTTCAAAATTACAAGAATTACAAACTTGCGATGTTCAGCGAAAATGTATAAATAAAATAACTGGGGTTATTTTGCTCTAACTCCCTTAGTTAACACTTTCAGAATCAATTTACTTAGAAGAGTTAGATCAAAAATGTCTTCAAAAAGTCGTTAAAAATAACATTTTCTTAAAGTTTGCAGAAAAGCACAGACTCAAATTTCATCAAACAAAAAAGTTCAAATCAAAATTAAAACTTAAATAAGGGCCACCTTATTCAACTTTTTTAAGAAGATTCAAAACTCAATTACGAATATCTTCTCTGAAGTCATCAAATGTCTAAAGTCGACGAGAACAGAGAAAACACTTTTTTCCTGCCAAATTGTTGATTCGGACTACTGTGCACTGCCTTCAACGTTCTTCCTTTTGTTTTAATTTCTTTATTAATATTATTCCAAACATTACTTTCATTTCTTATACCGAGGTGTTCTGTGTTAGACAACACTATCATTCTAATTTTGTAAAACAAATTCAAGATTTCATTAACATTTTGTTAACAACATATTACATTTCATTTGTCGTAGCAGTTCAGATTTTTTTTACGGGTGAGTTGATTTCACCTGCTTATAAGAGAAAAAAAAACGCTTTCAATTTACTTAACCAAACATAACCTAAATATATAACGCATTAATCGTGGCAATAGAAGATTGTAACTATTTTTGCCTGGAATAATTAATTATTTTATTATTTATTTGTTCCAATGTTTCAACATTGGATATTCTATGTAACTCATTGGTACTATACAAGGGAGGCAGCTTCAGAATCATTTTCAAAATTTTATTTTGAATCCACTGCAGAGCTTTCTTCCTGGTATTACAACAGCTACTCCATATTGGTACAGCATACAACATGGCTGGCCTGAAAATTTGTTTGAATATCAAAAGCTTGTTCTTAAGACAAAGTTTCGAATTTCTATCGATAAGAGGATAGAGACATTTCACATATCTGTTACATTTAGCTTGAATGCCCTCAATGTGATGTTTGAAAGTTAAATTCTTATCTAGCATGAGCCCTAGATAGGTAACTTCATCTGACCAATTTATTGGAACCCCTCTCAACGTGACATGTCTACTTGAGGGTTTCAAATAAAGAGCTTTTGGTTTATGTGGGAATATTATTAGTTGAGTTTTGGAAGCATTAGGAGAAATCTTAAGTATGAAGAAAAAATATCCAAACTTTTTTGCAATCGACTACAGCTGACATTCAAGCTCTGTCCTTTGGCGGAGAGGCCTGTGTCATCCGCAAACAAGGATTTTTGACATCCCTGAGGTAACTCAGGTAAGTCAGATATGAAAATATTGTATAATATTGGTCCCAAAATTCTGCCTTGAGGAACTCTCTGACAGGAAGTCTTTCAGACCTGGAGTTCTGATAATAAACCTGAAGTGTACGATTTGACAGATAACTTTGAATTTTCTAACAATGTATGTTGGAAAATTAATTAGTCTATTTGTCAGAAAAATTTGCCAACTGATTTTTTTTTAATATTTCAACTACGAAACATAAGCTACTTTCTGGAAGTTTCTTGATGAAGATGTAGAAAATTTGAGCTTTTTCGCAATTAGTAATTATTTGTTTTCCTCTTTCAATGCCGGTATTGGCTTCTGAGGTTTGTTTTTTCAAAAGTTTTGATAATTTCTAAATTTTAGCCAGGATCCAATTGAGAAATTTTATTTAAAAAAAAATTTGTTTCTTAATTGTGAAAATCGTTTTTCAATTTGTTTCTGCAAATCCTGTCATATAATTTTCCTCACGATTCTAAGACGGATCAAGAGTTTAAGATCATCGTCTATAATCACGAATTCAAATTTTGCAATGCTCCTGGCTTCAAAAATGGAAATTGTTAAAGTCTCAAGAGCATTGTCAATATCAAGTTTTGGTGGTAAAAAAATGTTAATATCAAGATTAGAGTCAATATATGTTTCATATGTATTCCGGTTGACTCGAAAATAATTGAAAGTGGAGCTGATAGGATTGAAAATCGCTTCATGGAATATTTGAAATGCAACAGGGACATGATCAGAATCAAAATTAGCATGAGTAATCAGTTGGCTACAAAGGTGACTAGAGTCGTAGAAGGGTTTCCAGAAGAGGAAAAACATGTAGGGCTATCAGGGTATTGAATTGAGAAATATCCCGAAGAGCACTCATCAAATAAAATTTTGCCGTTGGTATTACTTTGTGAATTATTCCAAGACCGATATTTGGTATTAAAGTCACCAATGATAAAAATGAATGACAATGAAAAGGAAAAAAAAATGACTTATTGACTTATTTCAACAGAAACACCTAAAGTTTCAAAATCTTTAGTTTCAAATGACGGAAACAGTTGATGTTTTATACGCCTATGAATGATGATTGCAACACCCCCACATGCCCCATCAAGTCGATCATTACGATAAACAAAAAAGTTAGGATCTCTTTTGAATTTAGATCCAGGTTTCAAATACGTTTCAGTAATAACTGCTATATGCACGTTATTAGCTGTAAGAAAATTAAACAGCTCGTCCTATTTGATATTCAAAGAACAAACATTCCAATGTAAAATATTTAAATTATTTATTGGATCCATTAGAAAATCGTAATCAAAGAATCATTTGATTAGTAAATTTTACACCAACTTGGACTGCTTCAGTCATAGTGGTGGCTTTGAACATTGCATCAATCATTAGATTCAATTGTTCAGTTAGAAAAAATAAAATCAGAGGGAAACACATCACTTGAAGTGGGTACATTATCTGATGATTTTCCGTTAGAATTTTTGGTAGACGAAGAGGCGGAGTAGAAGTTTCCTGTGGCGGTATGGTTTTTTACCATTTAGTTTGAAACAATTAGAACGGTTACTCATAGTATGAAAAGGGGAGGAGTTCAAACTACCTGCTACGATATCGGCAAAGGATTTTCTGTGGGTAGATACATTCGAAATTGAAAGATTCGAACGGCTACCCGACGGAAAAAAAATTGTTTGTGAATGAGCTTGATAATAATCTTCCTGATGGGTATGACTTTTAATCAAGCGTTCGTTAACTGAAAAATGAGCATTGTTCGATACTCTACCAAGGGAATTCTGGAAACGACCGTCATTGTTACGATCATTACCGTTCATCTGCCTGGTACGAGCCTCGACGACTCACCTACGCGAAGGGCAAGCCCACAAGTTAGACTTATAAGGGATCTTGCAATTTGCGCATTCAAACTTAGTGGTATCATCCTTCACAGGACAGACGTCCTAAGTATGAGAAAAATCTCCGCAAATCATGCATTTAGCATCCATGCGAGTTTATTATAAACCACAAACCCATATTCAAAAAATATTCTAGCTCTCAAAGAGGGAAAATCACGAATTTGCAAATAAAATCAAATTACCCATTTATGGGTAGAGTGGCTTTACCAATTTATGAGTAAAGCTCATTTACCCATAGAATGAGTGTGTGCACTTTTCGGTGATTATGGGTATACTTTACCCATATTTGGGTAGACTGATCTAAGCGTGTACCCAAGTAACCACGAAGCTATATATGAATACTTTATGTTTGCTCTATAGTGTGCTATCAGATTTTGTTTTAAAGTGACATAATCTTTAAGAGCTTTATAAAGCATAATTAAAGTGGGAAAGGGCCCTACAACAACAAAATTAATGCAATACTTGGTAAAGCAGTTTTAATGTACAAGCTCTACTAAAGCATTTATGGTTGTATTTTAGGGGTTCATGATGTATATTAGCTTAAAATAATGTATATTTAGGGCATGCGTTAAAAGTAAACAAAATAATGAGTTCATTGGCTACCTTTCAAAGGTTCTCTTTGCCATATCAATGATTTTTTGGTTGGCATCAGGATTCGAACCCACAACTAGGAAGGTGTGCTACATGCCTGGCGCGTTGGTGTGCTGTGCAAAAGCTGCTGATGTGATAAGGTAGGTTAAAAGTTCCTTATAAACGAAGCCATTGTGAGTGTTAACCATTACCATTCGCCCAGTTATTACGAATAGAAAGAATTCTCTTCGGCGATTGAACAACAATGATTTCCTTTCCTCGTCAAATGAAACATCGATAGAAAGAATTTGATCACCATTCTTTCTCGTTGAGGAAACAACAGAACTTAACTCACAAAACGAGGCCCTAGTGCATTGAAAAGATTTCAGGGGAGAGAAATTGATCGACATTTCTTCTCGCTCCATATGAATAAAAGAGTCTCATAGATAAAATACAATATAATTCGGAATGAATACATATATCCTTAGATCATGAAATGGGGGTTCGTGATAGAAGAAAGCCATTTCATTATAAAAATTGTTCTTCCATATCCCACAAAACGTAATGAGCGAGTGCGAACGTGCTCGACCGTCTTACTTTTTTATTACAGATTCGAATGCGTTTAATGAGGTTACGTAATCTTGTATGACAGCATAACTGTATACACGGAGAACAAAATATAGTGTTCGTAATCATTTTTCCGGTCAGGTTAACTATATTCTAAGGTTAATCTAGAGATAACTATAAATGTTGGACGAAAAAGGCTATGGTAGGCGAATTAGGGTGATTGAAGTACTAGAAGCAAAAGTGTAACCTAGGCTGAATTCTAGTTAGAAAGCTTCCGAAAAATGCCGACGTCCGAATGATTACGAAGCGACCGTTTCTTTTCGTCAATCGTGATAATATAAAAGCCGCATCATCCATTTTTAGATTGTTAGTTGTTTAATTGTATAGCGCACCCGGTCACCGATTTGTAAGAAGTAGTTTGTAGAATATATGTATAGTGTAAAAACGTTAAAATACAGTGTTGCGTTAATTGTCCAATAAAATGTGTAAGTGTAAAGAGTGTGTATAGAGTGAATAAATTAAAACTGCTCGAAAAGCTGTGTGTGGTTGCTGCAGTAACTAACTGTTAGAAGAAAGTCTCCCAGTGAAAGCTTTTGAGCCCGTGAATTCTACCCACTCTTAAACTAGAGGAACGACTCGATTTGTGGAACTGGCAAAGGTAATACGCCTCGGATAATTTACCAGAACGCTATTTCCGGAGGTCACAACATTGGTGCCGTGACCAGGATAGCGTTTCTCTGGAACACACCGACGCCATTGAGTCGACGGACAATTGGATTGGCGCCATTCCTACTCAACAAAAAGGAAAGCGCGCCATAACGGTCATCGTACTCGTGAATCCACTGGGCGCTGCCATCACGAATTTCATGCGCATGGACTATTCAACGCAACCATAAGGGCAATCTTATAATCGGATTCATAAAGGGATTGAGAATTTATTCAAGGCTTGTGAGACAGGCCTACAAGGTGAGGACCTGTCCAACTATTCTTTATTTCGTTTTCATCCCTACCTGGTCATTTCTTGGTTCTATCTATCTAACTACTTCGACGGAGTCTACGGTGGCCGGATTTTTCAATATTCCCCCTTCCAACTCGGAAAAACGTTGGACTCGGAAGGGTTTGGACCGGCTAAAGCGCGCAAAGGCCAATACTTCGCTACACACACGGGAGACAAAGGTGGACCAACGGTAATTGAATAAAAGGCCTGTTAGACAGGCTCAACAGGTGAGTCTCTGTCTAAGCATCACAATTATCCGTTGGAAGGTGCTTCTCTTGGTGTTGTTTAACAGAACAGTGCATTCACGCTTGGACACGACTGTGTGACGTCATCCATCATCGCTTTATTACATCTGGCTGACTCTGAACCGTTGATGAGGGTTCTTTGAGGAAGATTCTATACGCATACGCCTTACACTGTCGCTGCGCACTCCAGAGACCACGATTTAATACAAGGCCTGATTTGACAGGCTCACCAGGTGAGTTCCTGTCCATCAAATTACATTCTTATCTGGAAGGTGCTTCGCTGGGCATATTTTTTACAGTTGCTACATCTGGTCGGAGTAACGATTTGATACAAGGCCTGTTTGACAGGCTCACCAGGTGAGTTCCTGTCCATCAAATTACATTCTTGTCTGGAAGGTGCTTCGCTGGGCGTATTTTTTACAGTTGCTCACTGGTGTAACTTGCTTTCTCTACATCTGGTCGGAGTAATCAACATGTCGACGTTGAGGAAGTACAAGGGTCTCGTACGCAATCGGGACAGTATCATCGAATTTCTACAGCGGGTCGCACACTTCCTGAAAAGCACAAAGGAGTTCGATGAGCAGGCAGTAAAAATTCGTCTTGAGAAACTCGAGCAAAAATGGGAAGAATTTGAGGACCTCCAGAATGATCTCGAAGGCATGGAAGACAACGAAGACAGTATACCGGAGCACAAACAGTTGCGGGCTGAATTCGAAGAGAAATATTTTGAGGTAAGGGCAGGATTGGCGAGAAAATTACAAATGCATGCGACACCAAGCACTTCCATTGCACACACAAATCCAATACCTAATGTTCAAGCGTCCGTACGACTTCCTCAAATTAGCTTGCCAGAATTTGACGGCAACTACCAAAACTGGCTTCCATTCCGTGACACCTACGTAGCGTTAATCGACTCCTCGGCTGAACTAACCGACATACAGAAGTTTCACTACTTGCGTGCATCTTTGAGGGGTGATGCTCTGAAATTGATCGATCCTTATTCGATGACTGAGGCCAATTATAGGGTTGCTTGGGATGTTTTGGTCGAGCGGTTCTCCAACAACTACCTCCTCAAGAAACGTCACCTGAATGCTCTTTTCGAGTACCCTAAAATGAAAAAGGAATCAGCGGCGGTCTTGCATGAGCTTATCGATTGTTTCGAGCGTAACACAAAGATTTTGGATCAATTAGGAGAAAAGACGAATGGTTGGGGTGTGATGCTAGTCCACTTGATGGTCTCAAAGTTGGACGAAGTTACTCAAAAACGGTGGGAGGAAACTGTCATGCCAGACAAGGAACCCTCGTTTGGGTTATTGGTCGAATTTCTAAAAAGGCAAACCAGGGTGTTGGATGCGGTTTCGGTCGAT
Source organism: Aedes aegypti (assembly GCF_002204515.2). Lineage (NCBI taxonomy): Eukaryota > Metazoa > Arthropoda > Insecta > Diptera > Culicidae > Aedes > Aedes aegypti. Next base: position 230,159,084 of record NC_035108.1, on the reverse strand, counting down.
CAACACATCTTTTCAACAACGACGTCTTCCAGTGTCAGTAAGGTTCGTCCCACGAAGGTTTCAGTCAACTCGGCGACTGAAGTTTCATCATCACCACCTAATTGCTTCGCGTGTAGTGAAAAACACTGGATAACACGGTGCCCAACCTTTGCCAAGCTTCCTGTAGACAAACGTCTCCAACTTACAAACTCCAAACGACTCTGCAGCAACTGTATGGGCCGGAACCATTTAGCACGAGATTGTCCTTCAAAATTTCGATGCAAAACGTGTTCGAAGAAGCATCATTCTTTGTTGCATCCCGGGTTCCCTGGGTCAGGTTCAACTTCTACTCCCAACCCCACTCCAGTTGCGGATGAAAATGCGAACATTTCTGCTCCAACGATTATCGACGGTGTCTCGAACTCTGGTGACTCGATTTCTAGTTCGATGGCTTTACTTTCTTCTCACGTGGCGATGGAGCAGCCAAGGTCACACCTGTTTCTTCTTACCGTATTGTTGAATGTCAAGGACGCTCATGGAAGGACACATCACGCAAGGGCGCTTCTGGATTCTGGGTCTCAAGCTAATCTTATGTCTGAAAATCTTTGCGAACTGCTTCAGTTGCCACGGCGAGACAAAAAAGTGGAAATTACTGGGATCGGACGATCACGGAGTCGCACAGCTTATACAGTCTCTACCACTATCACCTCTCGTGTGCAGAACTTTTCAACGCCCATGGATTTTCTGGTCTTGGAACAGATCACTGACGATCAACCTTCTGTATCGATTTCGATAGCTCGTTGGAAAATCCCATCCAATATGGCTCTTGCTGATCCTGAATTCAATGTCTCCGGTCCGATAGATCTGGTTTTAGGCGCACAATATTTTTATGAATTTCATATACGCGACGGTGGCCGGCTGCAGGTTCGTAAGGTCGACGATACGCTTCCAGTATTTGTCAATACGGTATTCGGATGGGTGGCAGCCGGTGAGACTAAATGCACTGAGGAACAATCACGAGTCAGTTGTCACGTCGCTATAATGGAACCACTAGACAAGGCAATTGAAAGGTTTTGGGTGGTGGAAGAACTAACGATAAAATCCACACGGTCTCAGGAAGAAGAAGATTGTGAGGCGCATTTTGCCAACACAGTTTCTCGTGACGACACAGGCAGATACGTCGTGCAATATCCCAAACGCATGGATTTCAATAGCATGATCGGCGAATCGAAGCAGACAGCGCAACATCGATTTTATCAAACAGAGCGACGGTTGGAGCGCGATCCAAATCTGCAAGCCCAGTATTGCAACTTTATGAGGGAGTATATCGAGTTAGGTCATATGCGATGCATCGGCGAGGCTGACGATTCCCGTTTGGATCAAGGCAAAACAGTCTGCTATCTTCCTCACCACCCGGTCTTTAAAGAAGCTAGCTCCACTACGAAGGTCCGAGTAGTTTTCGATGGATCTGCTAAAACGTCGACGAATCATTCGCTGAACGAAGCCTTGTTGACCGGACCTACGATTCAAGATGAACTGCTGGATTTAATGTTGCGATTCCGCAAACACGCCATTGCATTAGTAGCAGATGTCGCCAAAATGTATCGGCAGATCTTGGTCCACGACGACGACAAACCACTCCAACGGATTCTCTGGCGATTCAATCCATCGGAGCCGATTCGAGTCTATGAATTGCAAACGGTCACTTATGGTCTATCACCTTCATCGTTTCTCGCCACTCGAGTGTTGAAACAGGTGGCTTTGGATTCGGGCTCGAAATACAAATTAGCTGCCAACGCCGTACTTGAAGATTTCTACATGGATGATTTCTTATCAGGGGCGGATACGTTAGAAGACGCCACACTGCTTCAAAGGGAAGTTCAAGCTCTGCTAGCAGAAGGAGGTCTCGAACTTCGAAAATGGTCCTCGAACAACCCGCAAGTACTGCAAAATCTACCAATCGAATCACTCGGAGGAGAAAAAACCCTGCACTTCGAATCGGAGCATAAAATCAAAACGCTAGGAGTGGGGTGGGAAACAGCATCAGACCAACTATGCATTGAGGTACAACCATTCACTATCGACGGCGGTTGGACGAAGCGGAAGGTCTTTTCTGCAATTGCCAAGCTGTACGACCCTCTGGGACTAGTTTCACCCGTCGTGGCTTGGGCAAAAATCCGGATGCAACATCTATGGCTGGCTGCAGTGGACTGGGACGATCCAATACCAGAGGACATTGTTGACAAATGGGAAGATTTTGCAGCACAGCTGCCACTTTTGGAAGGCTATAAGGTTTCACGATTTATCTTTGCATCCGATTCAAGCTCCGTACAATTTCACGTCTTCAGTGATGCATCCGAAGTTGGGTACGGTGCTTGCGTTTATGCACGTTCAACCGATAAGGAAGGAAAAATTAACATCGAGCTCATTTCGGCAAAATCACGGGTAGCCCCACTCAAACGGCTTAGCTTGCCGCGACTGGAGCTCTGTGCTGCACTACTGGGGGCAAAACTCTATGCCAAGATTTCAGCAGCGCTGCGGATGGAGGGAATTCCTTGTCGGTTCTGGTCAGATTCGACGGTCACACTCCACTGGATTCGCGCACCACCCAACAGTTGGCAGACCTTTATTGGAAATCGGACTTCGGAGATTCAACGATTAACCCATGGCCATAGTTGGAAACATGTAAAAGGGATCGACAATCCGGCGGACCTTGTGTCTCGTGGTATGCTACCGCAGGAATTTATCATCACCAATATTTGGCGCCATGGGCCGGCTTGGCTTGCACAAAATGAAGAAAAATGGCCTGAACGACCGATAGAAACACCACCTGAAGATCTGCTAGAACGTCGAAAGGTCGCACTCATAGCTCAACAGCCAATAGAGCATTGCTTCCTTTTTTTCCGTTATGCATCCTTCTGGCGATTAGTTCGGATCACTGCTTTGATCCTTCGCTTTGGGAACCGCTGTCGCCGCAAACCAAATATCAAACCTAACTCATTCGTCACGGTAGAAGAACTGGAGAGTGCCAAGACAACTCTAACGAAGATCGCTCAACAAGAAATGTTCGCTCAAGAATTGAAGGACCTAGCCCATAGTCGATTTGTTTCCAGTAAATCATCACTAAGATTGCTTGGTCCTTTCCTCGACGAGAAGGGTATCATACGGCTCGGTGGGCGCCTTGAACACTCCTCAGAGAATTTTCGCACCAAGCACCCTATGCTTCTTCCAAAAATCCACCCACTCACACGCCTCATTACAAGACATTATCACGAACTCTGTATGCACTCCGGTCCACGCATGACGCTCGCTACGATGCAGCAAGAGTACTGGCCGATAAATGGAAAAACTGTCGCTAATTATGTGTGTCGCAAGTGTCCGCAATGCTTCCGCCATAATCCTGTCCCCGTTAATCAACCTGTCGGCCAGTTGCCAAAGCCTCGTACCAACCCAAGTAGAGCCTTCACTGTGGTCGGAGTAGATTACTGTGGCCCCGTTTACATCAAACCTGTGCATCGACGAGCAGCTTCCCGAAAAGCGTTCATTGCTGTCTTTGTTTGTTTTGCAACCAAGGCCGTACATCTTGAACTGGTGTGTGACCTCTCCACCGATGCCTTCATAGCAGCATTACGACGGTTCATCGCACATCACGGCATGCCTGCCGAAATCCATTCGGATAACGGTACAAATTTCCAAGGTGCAAATAACACGCTAGCCGAGCTGTATCGCTTGTTTGAAGCAAAACGCACCAGAGAAGCCATCCTCAAAGAATGCACCATGCATAAAATCCAATGGCACTTCATTCCACCAAGAGCACCTTCGTTCGGTGGCTTATGGGAGGCAGCAGTAAAAACGGCCAAAACGTCATTGGCGAAAACGCTGGGTAGTACCCAGCTCTCCTTCGAAGATTACGCCACTGTACTCGCTCAAATCGAGGCTAACATGAATAGCCGCCCTCTCACAACACTGTCCAGCGATCCTACAGAAGTGGATGTTCTAACTCCTGGCCATTTCATCATCGGTTCGCCGCTTATCAGCCTCCCGGAACCGAACTACAGCAATATTCCTAGCAACAGGCTAACTCACTACCAACAGCTACAGAAATTGATCCAGCAGCATTGGGACCGATGGCGGAAAGAATACCTTACGGAACTAAACCGTCAGCGCGAAAAATCAACGTCTCCAACAGATATTCACGTCGGGCAAATCGTTTTGGTTCAGGAAGACGGAAAACCTTCTGTGTCTTGGCCTCTTGCACGCATCGAACAAATACATCCCGGAGCGGATAATGTGGTACGAGTCGTGACATTGAAGACTTCCAGCGGGCTTTATAAACGACCAATTTCCCGAATATTTCCACTTCCTTTCGACCAGCCACCATTTGCCGACTCACCAGAAACCTGAAATGCTAAAAAGATAAGGAAATAATTAATAATTACCGTCGAAAATTGCATTAATTTGATGAAACTGATGCTTTGCAAATCATCTTCCATCATGGCGTTCTGTTAAGGTAAATTTGAGCTATCAAATTTAGGTGGCCGGCTATGTTGGACGAAAAAGGCTATGGTAGGCGAATTAGGGTGATTGAAGTACTAGAAGCAAAAGTGTAACCTAGGCTGAATTCTAGTTAGAAAGCTTCCGAAAAATGCCGACGTCCGAATGATTACGAAGCGACCGTTTCTTTTCGTCAATCGTGATAATATAAAAGCCGCATCATCCATTTTTAGATTGTTAGTTGTTTAATTGTATAGCGCACCCGGTCACCGATTTGTAAGAAGTAGTTTGTAGAATATATGTATAGTGTAAAAACGTTAAAATACAGTGTTGCGTTAATTGTCCAATAAAATGTGTAAGTGTAAAGAGTGTGTATAGAGTGAATAAATTAAAACTGCTCGAAAAGCTGTGTGTGGTTGCTGCAGTAACTAACTGTTAGAAGAAAGTCTCCCAGTGAAAGCTTTTGAGCCCGTGAATTCTACCCACTCTTAAACTAGAGGAACGACTCGATTTGTGGAACTGGCAAAGGTAATACGCCTCGGATAATTTACCAGAACGCTATTTCCGGAGGTCACAACAATAAATATAGTTGATTAGACAGTATATTGTTAAAATGAACTATACCGTATAGTTGTTAACAACTATATTTTTTATTGACGCCAAACCTCAAAATTCAACTATAATTTAGTTGACTCAAAGTAAATTTAATTGAGTTTATAATATGTTGCAATGTTTACTCAGCATTTTGTTCTGCTTTATCAACATATCTGAAAAGATTCGCTGCTGCTTTATCGATCTAAAACAACATTGCAACAATCAAAATAAAGTGCACGTCGGCTAACTTGATACGTGGTCCCCTGAGTGAGAGGTGGTCATCTTATCAACTACACTAATCCTTACAAGTTCAAAGTAAGATTTGTGAGCATGACTTGAAGTCTAGGGATGTGAATGTTTTCGGATAGCGGTAATTATCCAAGTTATAATTGATATAGGTACAAGTGGATAGCTGAATCAATGAAGTGTGTGTATTTGATTTGACGTTAATTTAGTGTTGGCGTAAGTTACTATGTGGGCTTCGTAGCCGTGCGGTTAGTTCCACCAGGCATTTAGTCGCATCGTGTTAAGGAGTGTGGGTTCGATTCCCGCTGCAGGCCGGAAAACTTTTCGTGAAGAATGTCTTCCGACTGTGCCACTGGGCGTTGCATGCTAGTCCGTTGTCTAGTGTGGTGCTTCCTTCAAATGATGAATCGTACACTGGAAGCATTAAGGTGACACATCTCGGAATCCAAACATGGCAGGCACAATGGCCGGTTTGTGCCCCTACTCACGATTTCAAAGGCACTAATCTGCTGAAATAATGAACGTACTAAGTCAATCTTCTTATTTTAAGTTTTCTGCTAGTGCACAAAGCTGAAATAGAAATTGTACTGTCAGTGCGCATCGTACCTTCGTGATGTACGTACACGAATTCTCTCTGCTCTTGGAAGTTTTCTTAAAAACTACCTAAAGCAATAAAACAGTACTTTTCAGTGCTACAAAAACAGTACTTTTCAGTGCTAAAAATTAAAACGGTACTTTTCTGTGCTACTAAAACAGTACTTTTCAGTACTATTTTTTTTCTACTATTGATCCCTTTACGATCCTTGTTTGGACCCGTGTCTTCGATTTTTCGTTGGACCCGCTGGCGAAAGCTTGCGGTGGTAATCCTTCTTGTACATTGTCTTGGGAAAAAACCTCTCGAAGGTCACGTCTTCTTTCGTTTATTAACTAAACATGGTATCATCTCTGAATTCACAACTTCCTTCCAAAAAAGTGGAATTTAAAACTGTCACTAAAAGTGGCAAGAATGGAAGAAAGGACATTTCTCCGGAATGCGAACTTTCTTCCAAGGGTGAAATGAATAATTGTATCAAAATGAGCAGTCAGTTCGATGCTCTAGACAAATTTTCCGAACACCAAATCGAAGCAGCCTCTAGCCCAGGCTCTTTTATTCAAGTGAGGAAGGAAAGAGTGTCGCCTATCGTGGTCAGTTGTTCCGAATTTGGGGGATTTAGGCAGGAGATCTTTAACTCCATCAGGGGAATCAAGGTTTCCTTCCAAATCGCAAAGAAAGGAGACTGTCGCGTTTTGCCGGAAACTCTTAAAGATCGCGAACTTCTTCTCAAACATCTTGATGAGAAGAAGCACAATTCAAATTCGAATGTATCTACCCACGGTAAATCCTTTGCCGATATCGTAGCAGGTAATTTGAACTCCTCCCCTATTCGTACTATGAGTACCCATTCTACTTGTTTCAAATCAAATGAAAAAAAAAACCCTACCGCCACAGGTAACTCTTACTTCGCCTCTTCGTCTACCGAAAATTCTAATGGGAAATCTTAAAATGTACCCACTTCAAGTGGTATGTCTGCCTCTGATTTTAATTTTCTAGCTGAACAATTGAATCTAATGATTGATGCAATGTTCAAAGCCACCACTATGACTGAAGCAGTCCAAGTAGGTGTAAAATTTACAAATCAAATTATCATTGGATTACGTTTTTCTAATGGATCCAAATAATAATTTAAATAATTGAAAATGGAATGCTCGTTCTCTGAATGGTAAAGAGGACGAGTTGTTTAATTTTCTTACAGCTAATAACGTGCATATAGCAGTTATTACTGAAACGTATTTGAAACCTGGATCTAAATTCAAAAGAGATCCTAACTTTTTTGTTTATCGTAATGATCGAGTTGATGGGGCATGTGGGGGTGTTGCAATCATCATTCATAGGCGTATAAAACATCAACTGTTTCCGTCATTTGAAACTAAAGATTTTGAAACTTTAGGTGTTTCTGTTGAAACACAACTTGGTAAATATACTTTCATAGCTGCCTATTTGCCTTTTCAATGGTCCAGAGCATTTTCTCAAAACTGACTTGCGAAAATTGACTCGCAATAAGTCAAACATTTTTGTCATTGGTGACTTTAATGCCAAACATCGGTCATGGAATAATTCTCAAAGTAATTCCAACGGCAGAATTTTATTTGATGAGTGCTCTTCAGGATATTTCTCAATTCAATACCCTGATAGCCCTACATGTTTTTCCTCTTCTAGAAATCCATCTACGATTGATTTGGTCTTAACCGACTCTAGTCATCTTTGTAGCCAACTGATTACTCATGCTGATTTTGATTCTGATCATGTTCCTGTTACATTTCAAATATCCCATGAAGCGATTCTCAATCCTATCAGCTCCACTTTCAATTATTTACGAGCCGACTGGAATATATATATGCAGAGCCGTAGCGTGGCCTCATGGCGCCCTTGGCGAACTAACATTTGAGCGCCCCTTTAAGTTTTCTTTTTTCATTATACTGCATTATATTATTATTATTTTCGAAATTCTAGCGAGACTTCTGCTAAAATTGTTCATAAAAATCCTAACGCTATTTATTTAATCTTTGAATAGGAACATTAAACTATTGGATATAATTTTGTATTAAGTCAAGTCAAAAAAAAAAATATTAAATTATATTATTAGGAGGATTGTCTAATGGCTCGCAGGTTATTGAATTTTCTAAAACATTTTCTGTTTATATGAACAGAGATGAATCTGCAGAACCTCCCGGGAGCTATCAATCTTTTTAAAATTTTAGTGTAGTGCCTATTCTTAGAAAATTGCTAGACAATTGTTTAGATTTACGAATAAAGTCCATCAATACAATGAATGAACCATATTTTGGTAATCAAAAAATGCGAGAACAACTGCTTATAGTTTTAATGAATATTTTAACTATTCCATCATTGACTATTTAACAATTTGAAGAATATGTGTCGAAGTAGCTCGAAAAAATTATGTTAAAAATTTAAAAAAAAAACTTCTTTTAGAACATTCTCAGAGAGATTAACAGGTCAATTCAAAGTCGATTTTGCTAGAGATCCCTTTAAAATCTCTATAAAAAGGTAGCATAGAATTAATTGACACAATATATTATGATTCAATAAAAACTTCCTTGAAATTTTATCAAGAATTCGTTTTCGTTTATATTTTTGTTGAATCAAATCCATATAAATGAGTGAGAATAACAATTGAAATTATTGCTCATGTTACGAATAAAATTTAGTATAACGGCTTTTAACTTACATTGTTATTTTGTTTTATTTTATAGTCAAATAATTCTTCAATAACCTAGCAAGGAGTTTTTTGAGAATTGTTTTATAGATTTATGCAGAATCTTTTTTGAGATTCTATGAAAATTCGTCAAGTTAAGACACCGTCCAAAGCCACGTGATGACACCGTCCCTTAAATTCTGTCAAAAACCTTGACTGTTTGGAAATTTTGACCAAAATTTTCTAGTAGCAATTAGGTTTTACTACAATATTACTAATTATTCTGTGGAATCCTGCTGTTTTAATGCGAATCACCTCAATCCAAATATGGTCAATCCAAATCACCGTTTTAAAACGCATTTAGCAGAAGACATAGTTGATTAACAATCCAAATTTTCTTATTTTAAGCTAGTGCGCAAAATATCTGTTTTGCGTAGCTTATTTCTGAAGATTTATTTAATATATATTCTAAGCTGCTCCACCTAAACTTCGAATTGCATTAGGAATCTTTATGTTTTTATATGTTTGGGTGAAGTAATCTGCAAATCATTGCAAGTATTGAATAGTATTAAATCCAACCCAAAATGTTTCTCGACCGGCGAGTTTTGAACGTACGATCCTCGTTATACTCTTACTGAATAGCTGCGCGTTTACTGCTTTTGGCGCCCCCTGAAAGCTGGCGCCCTTGGCGGGTGCCAACCTGGCCAACCGCACGCTACGGCACTGTATATATGAAACGTATGTTGACTCTAATCTTGATGTTAACAAACTAAACTTGATATTGACAATGCTCTTGAAACTTTAACAAATTCCATTGTTGAAGCCAGGAGCAACAGCCAAAATGTGAAGTAAAATTTGAATCCGTGATTATAGACGATGATCTTAAACTCTTGATCCGTCTTGAAAACGTGAGGAGAAGGCAATTTCAACGCATTCGCGATCCTGCTATGAAAATTATATGGCAGGATTTGTAGAAAGAAATCAAGAAACGTTTTGCACAATTAAGAAACAAAAATTTTGAAAATGAGATTTCTCAATTGGACCCTGGAAATTATCTAAAATCTTGAAAAAACCTCAGAAGCCAATACCATTGAAAGAGGAAAACAAATTATTACTAACTAATTGCGAAAAAGCTCAAAAACTTGCTATGCAGTTTGAAAGTGTGCACAATTTTAATTAAGGACTTACTAGTCCAATTGGAAATCAAGTTACTCAGGACTTCGAAAATATTCTCAATCAAGAGAACGTTTTCGAAAATGCCTGGGAGACTTATTTGGAAGAAGTGAGAACTATTATTAAAAAATTCAAAAATATGAAAGCTCCTGGTGATGATGGAATTTTCTACATCCTCATCAAGAATCTTCCAGAAAGTAGCTTATCATTTTTAGTTGATATATTCAACAAATGTTTTCAATTAGCATATTTTCCTGACAAATGGAAAAATTCTAAGGTTGTTCCAATTTTATAACCTGACAAAAATCCTGCAGAAGCTTCTAGCTATCGTCCAATAAGTTTGCTTTCCTACATCAGTAAACTTTTTGAAAAGGTCATTTTGAACAGAATGATGGTCCACATCAACGAAAATTCAATGTTTGCCAATGAACAGTTCGGATTCCGCCATGGACATTCGACCACTCATCATCTTTTACGTGTAACAAATTTGATCCGTTCCAACAAATCTGAAGGCTATTCTACTGGTTTTGCTCTTCTAGACATAGAAAAAGCATTCGACAGTGTTTGGCATGAAGGTTTGATTGTAAAATTAAAAAATCTTAATTTCCCAACATACATTGTTAGAATAATTAAAAGTTATCTGTCAAATCGTACACTTCAGGTTAATTATCAGAACTCCAGATCTGAAAGACTTCCTGTAAGAGCTGGTGTTCCCCAAGGCAGCATTTTGGGACCAATATTATACAATATTTTCACATCTGACTTACCTGAGTTACCTCAGGGATGTCAAAAATCCTTGTTTGCGGATGACACAGGCCTCTCCGCCTGCGTGTCATCTGTAGTCGATTGCAAAAAAGTTTGGATATTTTTTTTAGCAAAAATGGAAGATTTCTCCTAATGCTTCCAAAACTCAACTAATATTATTCCCGCATAAACCAAAAGCTCTTTATTTGAAACCCTCAAGTAGACATGTTGTCACGATGAGAGGGGTTCCAATAAATTGGTCAGATGAAGTTTAGTATCTAGGGCTCATGCTAGATAAGAATTTAACTTTCAAAAATCACATTGAGGGCATTGAAGCCAGATGTAATAAATATGTAAAATGTCTCTATCCCCTTATTAATAGAAAATCAAAACTTTGTCTTAAGAACAAGCTTTGGATATTCAAACAAATTTTCAGGCCAGTCATGTTGTATGCTGTACCCATATGGACTAGCTGTTGTAAGACCAGGAAGAAAGCTCTGCAGAGAATTCAAAATAAAATTTTGAAAATGATTCTGAAGCTTCCTCCCTGGTATAGTACCAATGAGTTACATAGAATATCCAATGTTGAATCATTGGAACAAATGTCAAATAAAATAATTAATAATTTCAGGCAAAAATCGTTACAATCTTCTATTGCCACGATTAATGCGTTATATGTTTAGGTTCAGTTAGGTTTAGTATATTCAAAGCGTTTTTTCTCTTATAAGCAGGTGAAATCAACTCACCTGTAAAAAATCTGAACTGCTACGGCAAATGAAATGTAATATGTTGTTAACAAAATGTTAATAAAATCTTAGATTTGTTTTACCAAATTATGATGATAGTGTTGTAACACAGAACACCTAGATATAAGAAATGAATGTAATGTTTAGAATGATACTAATAAAGAAATAACATTATTTTAGTACATTATTGAATTTTGATTCCAAGCTAGTTCACCTTAACGTGTCGGTGTCTTTTATAAAAAGTTAATTTTACTTCGTAACAATTAACTGTGCGTAAATAAAAGTTGATAGTAATCTCAACATAAAGAAATTCTTCTGCTTGCATATATGCACTCTAAACGCTTAACATAATGCTGAATTAAATTGATGCAACAAAGCATTTATAATGATAATCAAATGAATCATTGCTTGACAGTTATTGAATAACTGCATGATAACATTATTAATGCAAAAAATGTTAACTTTCAATCAAATTAATGCAATGATATAATACTTGTGGTTACTTGGGATATCATTGACATGGCAATTATGAAAGTTACACATCATTTCAATAAATGGGTGGCATGTTTCTTTTGCTCGGGTGTTGTCAATTCAATCGGAGATGGCATCAAAACAGCAACATAATTTGCAGGCCAAGGATACGAAACAGTTGACCACGAAGATCTTAAATTAAATATATCCGGAAGAATGACTTCAGTGCCGCCCAACGCTCTTGTCAGAGCATCGCGACTAAGTTGCGTCGTACGGCTGATCAGGTCCGCTTCTCGTAATTTTTTTTGAAGAATAAACATTATGTTTTAAATTAAAAAAATACTGAACTCGTTGAACTTTTTTTTACTATATGACTGAAAATCTTATTTTTTATTGAACACCCGTTATAATGAAGAACTTATTAAATTTTTGTACTTACTCTCGCTTGTAATTGTTTCACAGCCTTTTGTACTTGATTTTCACTTAAATCAGGTATAACTTTAGATCCATTTATCTCTAAAATTTGATCGAATACTCTTAGTCGCTTATCTTTATCTGCAATACTATTTGGCAAAATGTCTATGATGATTGCACCCTGAAAAAAAAAAAGAAATAATATATAAAATTTAGTTATACATATTTTTGGGATTCTGGTCAGAACCATCGGAGTAGCATATGATGTGCCTGCAAATGTCGGTGAAAAAGTCAAAAACGCTGAAACAATGGGGAAAACCTACTTTTCAATTGGTCAAATTTTAGGGAAATTGTGCGAAATATGTATGCCAAAATTTTAAGAAAATTTCGCAATTTTATATAAATAGTTATGAGAACGTGTAATGTTAGCATGGGGGCAGCCCGAATTCTGAGGTGGGGTACGCTCGGAAACACGGATAGTCACAAAATTAATTAATTTTAGTATTTAATGATTATTTTATATCTGCCTCTCTTTCATTCTGCTGGGATTTGTTATACTATTTGTCAATTCATCTGGGTTGAAGTATCGCTAAGCTTCAGGCCAGTTGAAATGACAGTTCATGTGAAAATTCACAGCGGAATAAAATAGAGGCAAATGGAAAATAGTCATCGATGCATAAACTTTAGTAATTCGGAGAATATTTTTATTTCTGAGTGTAGAGGGTTACAATGGTGGCGAATGACCTCAAAATCATCATTCATAAATTTCTCACAAAATGACAATTTACAACGCGTTTCGAGATTCCGCTTAGATATGATTCTACAAATAATTCCTGGCAAAATCCAAGAAATATGCGATTAGAGACATATTCAACTGAAATTTCCATCAACTGCATTTTTATTCGACCCGCGCGCGCACCTCGCGTAAGCTTTTAATTTACATTTTTTTTATCGACGCGTGTGCAAAATGAAGTGTGGTGTTGTGAACTGTACACAAAACGACAATCGTTTTCTTTGGCGCTGCCAAGGCAACTGTAAGCGGACCTATCACGCTGCCTGCATTGGCGTACAACGACACCACGAAGACATTTTACGTACCTTCATGCTTCCTTTGTGCCAAGACTGCCAGGATAAATTCATTCCTGAATTTAATCTTAATGAACTGTCCACATCTTTCAATCATATCTCGGAAAGTATTGGACATTCATTGACAGCAAACCACAAATCCTACCCATACGTTGTCTATGCGAGCTGCAATCGTCTCTTTTTGTGTATGATATACTAAAAAACCAAAACTTGCATCATAATTTTGTTCTTACAACATCCAATCATGGTCACAACACAAGACAAGCTAATAGCTTAGTGCAATCGAGAGCACGCACTAGTTTTGGACAAACAAAATTATCTTATTTCGGTCCTCTGAAATACAATTCCCTCCCGGAATACCTTAAACAGATAAATAATCGTGATATCTTCAAAACCAAATTGAAACAACATTATAAAGGTAACATTATTGCATATCTGCTGTAGCACAAATTCAACTATCCATTGCTTTCAACATTACTTTCAATCACTCGAATTCTTATTAAGATTTATTTAATGCTTAAGCATATCAACGTCTCTTGTTCAGAAATGGATCCTTCAAAGGAAAGCTGATTTCCACTGGATCCTAGATATATTCACCTTCTTGTTTTTGCACCACACCTTTGTATGGTAATTGTTTGTTTTTATTTTCGCGTTTGTTAGTTTATTAGTCATTTAATTTTTAGTTGCGTCCACTACCAGGGAGCTCACAATGCGAGCTCTTTGGTGTGGGGGTCAGTGGTGGGTATAAAAAAAAAAAAAAAAAAAAATTAGCAACTAATTTTAATAGCCTTAGTGCTATGCACGACGAAACGCTGGCACACTTTGAACAAATGGTCAGCGAAATTAAACGGAGCATTTCCATCGTGAACAGTAGTAGCAAGACAAGTGCCGCAGAAATAAAACATCAACTATCGGCACTTCTTGACACACCTCCAACAGACCCAGCTGTAGAAAAAGCGGTCAAATCAGCAGCAACCGCAGCAGTAGACGAAATCATAATATCAACATCAGCTGCAGCGCACTCCATTGACCAACCCCAATTAATTAATGACTTGGTCGACAAAAATGCCATTCTAGCTTCCGATGTAAAATCACACATCGAAGAAATGGCAAAAACATTTTCGGCGACACATACACATACATGTGAACCAATAATGGCAAACAACTTAGCCAATGAATTGAGGGACATCATCAAACCCTCCCCCAGCTGGCGCATGCTAGGCAATAAAAAAGTATGGAAGCATGACTGGACTGTATATGACGCTAAACAGCGTTCACGTCGTACACAAGAAAAGAAGGAAAAGAAGGCCAGACGAAGGAGGAAACAACGCCAGGAATCAAAACAACCGAAACATCAACAACAACAACAACAACAACAGCAACAACTACAACAATAACAGCAACAACAACAATGGCAATAACAATAACAAAAACAACAACAACAGAAGCATCAGTAACATCAGTAACAACAATAGCAATAGCAAAAATAACAGTACCATCAGCAACATCGACGACAACAACCACAATATCGACAAAAGTACTACTAACAACACAGAAATCACTTCAACGCACATGAATTCTGTGCGTGCAAATTTGTCATTACCATTGGACAAAGAACTTTTGGCAGCGGCACGTGTACAATTTTCTCAGCCGCCAATGAAAGACAATGGACCGAAATTCATAAATTTCCAAAAAGGGGAAACCATCAACCCTTTTCGCCCTGAAAAACCTTCCAGGCTTGTAAACCCTCCACTCTTTGACCCCATGCGTCCACCTATAGTCAGACTCACGGAAGAATCTGCAGCCGGGGACAAACGCTTCCTGAAAGCATGTCTACGGGACCCGAAAATCATGGACATAGTGCGGACCTATCTTTCATTCTTGCATGACCAGTCCCCTTCAACATGTATTCGGGACTTACCAAAACTAGCGCATCTTTACCATTAGCAGCAGAAGGACTACCAGCGAACACTAATCTCTTGCGCGAAATTTTCTTGGACGTCCACGAAGAACTCGGAATTTCGCGAAGCGACGCCGTAGAAGACTTGAAGTCGTACCGGGCATTCTTATCCAGCGAGCGCATACAGCGACTGCAGCTTACCAGGGAGAGTGCAAATAAATTTTATTCAACCGGCTCACAAAATTTTCGAAAATAAAGACGCATTCCTTGGAAGCAGACATCACTGACGTCTCCACAACATCCACCCTACACACGCTACCTGACGCACATAGTAATGCAAGTATTACTAATAATCCAAAAATTTCTTCGTCTACTCAACAGAATGCGACTGAAATTCTGGTATATTTCCAGAATTTCAATCGCATGAAAAGCTCAGCCAAAATGAAGGAAATTCAACAAAAACTTTTATCTTCTTCTTTCAATGTAATTCTTGGAACTGAAACTAACTGGGACGAAAGCGTAAGAAGCGAAGAAATTTTTGAAAACAATTTTAATAAGAAGATAAAAAAAATCGACATTCCTTGCTTAGCGCTTGAACGAGTCGGTCGACAGGATCCCGGTCTCATCGTACGGCACTTTTTGCAGAGTTCATTTAGGCCTTTTTCCCCACCGCCCGCGTGGGTTTTTGGTTTAATTAGTGAGTTAAACAAGTTTCAGTTTTGTGCAAAGTGAGTGCTTAGACGATTGCGCTTTGCGAAGGAAGCGAACTAGTGAAACTAGTATCGTTCCACCGCAATAAAATCATCGCCCATCATCAATTATCGGTGATTGATTTTCTCCCGCACCGAGAACAACAACAAGGCAGAAGGCCGACCCGGTCGGTCTACTACCTACGGCGCGTGGACGTTCTCCTGCTGTAGAACGGATAAGTATACATTATCTATTGAATTGCTTTCGCATCTCCGAACAACAGTGTTGAGTTCAAGGTTGTTTTTCGCTTCTCCTCTGTCTCTCTCCCGGTGCAATTTTGCCTGTATAGGGGAGTTGGGTACAAAATAGCCCACTAACTGGTTAATTTTTTTTTTCTTTTTTTTTTGTGAATTTGATTTACCCATTTAGGGGAGGTGTGTACAAAATAGTCCACTGATTAATAATTTTTTTACACATATTTTTTTTTTGTTTTTGTTTTTTTTTATTATTATTTTTTTTTCTTCATTTGGTTGCGGTTAAGCTTTTTTCCGCATGGATGAATCGGATGGAGGCGATACGCCTCCTAGAGATCTCGTTGCTCGAACGCGGTTCTATCAACCGTCTTCGGCTGGGCCTTGGGTTGTCTATTTCCGGCGCAAAAAGAAGATTTTGAACGTGCTCTCGATTTCTCGGGAGCTGACGCGTAAATATCCTGGGACCGTTATTCACCAAGTGAAAGAATCCAAGCTGCGTGTAACTGCACCTAGTTACAAAGCAGCGAATGAAATTGCTCAGCATGAGGCTTTTACTGTGGAATATTGCGTCTATGTGCCGGCACGAGAAGTCGAGGTGGAAGGGAAAATTATCGACGCGAGTCTAACATGCGAAGACATTAAGACTGGCAAAGGCGTCTTTGAGAACCGGTCCATTCCTGATGTGGCTATACTGGATTGTAAACAATTACAATCAGTTTCCATGGAAGGAAATAAGAAAGTGTTTTCGCCGTCAGCCTCGTTTCGAGTGACTTTCCCCGGTTCCGTCCTCCCGAAATTTGTTTGTATTGACAGTGCTTTTTACCCAGTGCGTCTTTACGTGCCGAAGGTATTCAATTGTACCAACTGCAAGCAGCTTGGCCACAGTGCTAGCTATTGCGACAACAAGCCCCGTTGTGGCAAATGCAACCAAGCTCACTTGGAAGATGCTTGCACACAGGAAGCCGAAAAATGTAGCTACTGTCGCGAGGAACTTCATGACCTGCAGAAATGCCCGGCTTATAAAAGACGCATTCGAAATGAGAGTCGCTCAATTGTGAAGCGCTCCAAGAAGACATACGCGGAAATGGTAAAATCTTTAAATCCGTCCGCAAAAGAGTCTTCATCAGCCATCCCAGTTGGTAACTCTTTTCAAGAGTTGTCTTCCGATGAAGCGAACGACGACGAAACCGATGGGGGAGATTCTTCGGAGGTACACGCACCCGGTAAACGAAAGTCTCAATCTTCTCCGGGACTGCGCCGAAAGGTAATGAAATCTTCCCTCAAAAGTTTGCCTAATTCAAAAGGAGGTGGGGCAAATTTGAAATTGCCGAAGAAACAGGTCTTTGATGCTTCCGTTCCGTGTTGCAGCAAAGATCTGCCGCCCCCGCCTCCACCTATTAAATATACTTCAAAAAGAAGCTCTAGACAAGATAGCAAGAAAAAAGCTACTGAAGTCCCTCGCTCTTCCTCGAAAACCCCCGGGGCCAAGCGAGGACTGATAACTTTTACGGCCCTTGTGGATCGCATATGCAATGCCCTCGGAGTTTCAGACTCATTCAGAGGCATACTCGACCTTTTTCTCCCCGCAATAGAAGAGTATCTCAGGGAATTGACTATTTCGTGGCCCCTCCTTGCTTCGATCATATCTTTCGATGGATAATTCATCGAGTGAGGTACAAGATATGATCACTGTGCTACAGTGGAACTGTCATAGTCTAAAACCTAAATTAGACACATTTAAGTTTTTGCTTCACAATTCCGATTGTGATATATTTGCACTCTGTGAAACATGGCTTTCTTCTGAAGATGATCTTAACTTCTACGATTTTAACATTATACGCCAGGATCGAGATGATAATTACGGGGGTGTGCTTTTAGGGATCAAAAAGTGCCACTCATTCTACAGAATCCCCATCCCGACTCATCCAGGCATAGAAATCGTTGCTTGCCAAATAAGCGTAAAGGGTAAAGACCTTTGCGTAGCTTCTGTTTATATTCCTCCAAGAGTTTCAATAAACCGCCGTCATCTCTGGAATGCAGTCTCCATGCTCTCATCTCCAGTTTTAATACTGGGTGATATGAACTCACATGGTACTGGATGGGGCGAGTCTTATGACGATTATAGAGCGGCTATTTTCTATGACTTATGCGACGATTTCAACTTGAACATTTTGAACACAGGTGAAGTGACACGTATTTCATCCGACGGCAAAGAAAGCCGCCTTGACCTGTCTTTGGGATCAAGTTCACTATCATTCGATTGCATGTGGAAGGTGATCGATGACCCCCATGGTAGTGATCACTTGCCCATAATAACTTCTATCAGAAATAATTTTGAAAGGTCAGAACAGTCAATTCAGGTTCCTTTTGACCTCACTAGGAATATCGATTGGCAAAAATTTGCATCAGCGGTAACCTTTGGTATCGAATCATTCAACACTCTCCCACCGTTGGATGAGTATCGACTCCTAACAGAATTGATTTATAAAAGTGCATTAGAATCCCAAAAGCAACGAGTTCCAAGTGCATCCTTCAAAAGACGACCAGCCACACCTGGTTGGGATGATGAATGCACTCAGTTGTATCGAGAAAAATCTAATGCCTTTAAAGCTTTTCGTAGATATGGTACCTCAGAACTTTATTTAGAGTACTCGAAGCTCGAAAAAAGACTGAAGAATCTTATTAAAGCGAAGAAGCGTAGCTATTGGCGACGTTTCATCGATGGCCTCTCACGAGAAACTTCAATGACGACGCTTTGGAGAGTGGCTCGCAACATGCGAAACCGCTCATCCTCAAATGAGAGTGACGAATACTCCAATCGTTGGATATTCAACTTCGCAAAAAAGGTCTGTCCAGACTCAGTTCCAGCTCAACCGCCATTCTGGGAAACCCAGAGAGACGATGCGTTGGACAGACCATTCACTATGCTGGAATTTTCTATGGCTCTTCTTTCATCAAACAACTCCTCTCCGGGACGCGATATGATTAAGTTCAATCTTCTTAAAAATCTCCCTGATATCGCTAAAAGACGGTTGCTTGACCTGTTCAACTTATTCATGGAGCACAACATTGTTCCACCTGAATGGAGACAGGTCAAAGTAATAGCTATTCAAAAGCCTGGGAAACCAGCGTCTGATCATAATTCGTACCGCCCGATTGCTATGTTATCATGTTTAAGGAAATTGTTAGAAAAAATGATCCTATCCCGACTCGATCACTGGGTCGAATCAAACAACATGCTTTCCAGTACTCAATTTGGCTTTCGCAAGGGCAAAGGAACAAACGATTGTCTAGCGTTGCTTTCATCAGATATTCAACTAGCCTTTGCGGACAAGGAGCAATTGGCTTCGGTTTTCTTGGATATTAAGGGCGCTTTTGATTCAGTTTCCATAGAAATATTGTCAGAAAGCCTGCACAATAGTGGATTACCTGGAATATTGAATAATTTCTTGTACAATCTGTTGTCAGAAAAACACATGAGCTTCACTCTCGGTCAACTGACAACTTCCAGAATTAGTTATATGGGCCTTCCCCAAGGCTCATGTCTGAGTCCCTTGCTTTATAATTTTTATGTTAAAGATATTGACAACTGTTTGGAAGAACCATGCACGCTAAGACAACTTGCAGATGATGCTGTGGTTTCTATGAAGGGCCCACGAGCGGAAATCTTGCAAAGACCATTGCAAAATTCCCTTGATAATCTATCCACTTGGGCTAGAAATTTAGGGATCGAGTTTGCTCCGCAAAAAACTCAACTGGTTGTATTTTCTAGGAAGCGGAATCCTGCCCAACTAAAGCTTAAGCTTTTGGGAACAGACATCGACCAGTCTTTGACTTCAAAATACCTTGGGGTCTGGTTTGATTCAAAAGGCACTTGGCGAACTCATATTAGGTATTTAACGGAAAAATGCCAACAAAGGATCAATTTTCTACGAACAATTACCGGAACATGGTGGGGTGCTCACCCGGAAGACCTCATAAAACTCTATAAAACAACCATTCTCTCTGTTCTAGAGTATGGCTCTTTCTGTTTTCTCTCAGCAGCAAACTGCCACTTGATTAAATTGGAACGAATTCAATATCGTTGTTTGCGTATCGCCTTAGGGTGTATGCACTCGACACATAATGCGAGCCTAGAGGTTCTGGCAGGGGTTTTACCGCTACAAAACCGATTCTGGGAGCTCTCGCTAAGAATACTTATTAAGTGTGGAGTGAGCAACACACTCGTCATCGAAAACTTCGAAGAATTGCTCAAACTGAACACTCAGTCAAAATTCATGAGAGTTTATCTCTACTACATGTCATCTGACATTAGCCTTCCATGTTATAACCCTCCACGTGTACGCTTCACCAATGACAGTTCCTCTGTTGAATATGATCTGTCCATGAAACAAGCTATTCATGGAATTCCAGATCAACTTCGATGTATAACTATTCCACGTATTTTCAACGCAAAGTTCCAGAATGTCGATTCCTACAGGAGATATTTCACTGACGGGTCACGTATAAATGGATCCACTGGCTTCGGTGTCTTCAATGAAAACTCTTCCGCCTTCCGAAAACTTCAGGAACCTTGCACGGTTTATGTTGCTGAGCTGGCAGCAATCAACTTCGCTTTGGGGATGATCTCTAACATGCCCGCAGACCACTTCTTCATCTTCTCGGATAGTCTCAGTTCTATTGAGGCACTCCGATCGATGAAACCTGTAAAGCATGCATCTTACTTTCTTACAAAAATAAGAGAGCAGATGTGTGCACTGGTCGAAAGATCATATAAGATTACCTTTGTATGGGTCCCCTCACATTGCTTAATTTATGGCAATGAGAAGGCGGACTCTCTCGCAAAGGTGGGCGCTGAGGAAGGTGAGATATATGATAGAAGAATTTCACACGATGAATTGTTTCATTTAGTACGTCAAAGTTCTCTTCACGGTTGGCAAAGCGACTGGCTAAATGACCAACTGGGACGGTGGTTACATTCCATAATCCCTAGAGTTTCCTTGCGAGCGTGGTGGAAAGGTTGGGATGTAAGTCGAGATTTCATTCGCGTGATGTCAAGACTTATGTCCAACCATTACTCGCTAGACGCACATTTGCACAGGATCAACCTCGCGCTGAGCAATATATGTAATAGGTGTGGTTCCGGTTATGATGACATCGATCACGTAGTTTGGCAGTGCCCGGATATGGACGCCTCCAGAGCACAACTTATGGATACCCTTGTGGCCCGAGGTAGACAACCCTATGTTTCAGTTAGAGATGTGTTGGGCTCCCGCGATCTCGTCTACATGTTGTCGATTTACGATTACCTTCGCTTGTGTTGTATAAAAGTTTAATTCTCTTGTGTTCTCTTCCCCAGTTTTTTTTTTTTCTCTCTGTGTTATGGTCCATTTGTGTTGGATTGATGTTCCTGGCCATCCGGCAATCGAAAACCCACATGAAGTTGGTATACGCCATGATACGACAAACGAGCAACCATGAAATACCACCCGGATGAGCTGCAAAGAACCCTGTAACCCAATCCCAACCTAGCCCTTCCTAAAAATATTTGTGACCACTAACCTCGAGTTGCCACGAGTACCCTGGCTCCAACCCGGACTAAACTTGGTACTTAAGAAGTTAAACAATTGTAAAAAAAGTACAAAAATGAATCTCGGCTCCGTAAAGCGTTAAACGCGATAGAGCCTTAAATAAATGAATTGGTAAAAAAAAAAAAAAAAAAAAAATCGAATTTAGTACTATACCATTTAATTCCACTAGAGTTTGTATCCTTTGACAGATACGCGTATTTCGACCTCAACTGTAAGGCCGTCTTCAGTGTCGTGTACTAGAGTCGAGTCTAGTACACGACACTGAAGACGGCCTTACAGTTGAGGTCGAAATACGCGTATCTGTCAAAGGATACAAACTCTAGTGGAATTAAATGGTATAGTACTAAATTCGATTTTTTTATCTTCTTATAGGTATTCTACTAAACAGCTCGAAGATGTATTATCAACAATTTTAATGTATTTCGGCGCGACCGAAATTTGCCACACTGTAATAAGAAGTCCGATGTTGGAGTTCTCATAGCCATCAATGCAGACTTTACTTTCGAAGAAATTGAAACTTTCAAACACAAATAATTCGAAAATGTTTGGGCTAAACCTCTAATTAATGGAGAAATGCATATTTTTTCATCCGTGCATTTTCCACCTGAACACGCTAACAAACATTCTTTTGAATTATTCTTCAAAATTGTCGAAACTATTATTTCAAATATGGAACCTGAAGTAAAACTGCATATTTATGGCGACTTTAACCAACGCAATGCCGACTTCATTGCAGACAATGAAAATGAATCACTTTAACTCCCAGTCGTAGACGAAGACAGTACTTTAGAATTTTTATTCGACAAAACATCATATTTTGGCCTAAATCAAATTAATCACGTAAAAAAACAGCAAAATTCTTACTTGGACCTCTTATTTACAAATTGCACTGAAGATTTCTGTGTGTATACATCATTATCACCTCTATGGAAAAATGAAGTATTTCACACAGCAATTGAATACTCAATCTTCATACATAAAACTTTTCTCCCCAGCGACTGGGAATACGAGGAAGTGCCGGAATACAATAAAGCAAATTACAAAAAAGCCAAACGTAGACTATGTACAATTAATTGGCAACATATTATAGAGTAAAGTGGGGCAAAAGTTCGAGTGGGGTAAGAGTTTCTTTTTAAGATTTCTAGCTCAATTCAAAACAAATCTTATAAATGTCATGGTGGTTCGAATGCTATTCAAGTAAGAGACTTTCACTCAAAATATCATAAAAATCGATTGAGATTTGGAAAAGTTATGGCTATTTGTTGTTTTTCGACGTGAATATTGTAATTTTTGGTCAAACTTTCGTTGCATGGAACCAATTGAAGATAAAATCTCTTTCAATATTTTATGTAAGGGCGTTTCTAGGCCTATCATAAGGTTGCTTTGAGGTGTATTAGTTTTTGCATAAATGCTTGAAAACAATTTTTGGCCCATAGTGGGGCAAAAGTTCGAATCAGCGGGGCAAAAGTTCGACCCATGTATAAAATCACGGAAAAAAATGCAAATTGCCTAAAATCCACATATTATCATCAAATTTAGTTAAATATGTCTGATCGTGTGAAAACCGCCACCAAAATTTTACATTTCCACTTAGTTTTGCGAAAAACTGCTATTTTTGAGTATATTACAATTAACCCGGTTTTGGGCAATTTTTTGATGAAAATTTAGTGTGTATTTTTGGTCAAACTTAAGTTTACGGCTGGTATAAAGTATGTCTGTCATAAAAAGATCGATATTTTGTGTTTTAGCCAGCGAACTTTTGCCCCACACTAGATTCGAACTCTTGCCCCACCGGTGGGGCAAAAGTTCGAATAACACAATCAATTTTGAAACTGTTATAACTAAAAATGGGTAAATATTTTGACACAAGTTTGTTCAGCAAAATTATAGTCAATATGTTGAAGATTCACTGTATGGTATTTGTTTTGTTATAACAGCTATTGTTTTCCTGGAAACTTTGATTATATCACTAAGGTCGAACTTTTGCCCCACCTTACTCTAAGTATTGAAGGAAATGTCGACACCGAAGTAGACAAGTTCCATTCAATTATTCAACAAATATGTAATTAATGAAACTGTACCAACAAGAAGAAAAAGACGTATACAAAATAACAAATTACCGGTGTGGTTTAGCCCACAACTGAAAAACCTAAAGAACAAGAAACAGAAAACGCATAAATTATACAAAAAAGAAAATACTGCCACGAACTTACAAAATTATCATGACATATGTAACAAACTCAACTCAGCCATTAACTCCGCACATGAAGAATATAATCGTAAGGTCGAATCCGAAGTCAAATCATGTCCTAAAAACTTTTTTAATTATGTAAACACAAAATTAAAAAGTAGCAATTTCCCTTCGCGAATGCATTTTGACGGAAACGTAGGTGAAAACTCTTCCGATATCTGCAACCTCTTTGCAGATTTCTTCCAAGAAGTGTATACCACCTACTCTGAAGAAGACCGCGACCGCAATTTCTTTTCTTTTTTCCTAGAAATTTCTAATAGTATATCTATTGAAAAACTATCACAACAAGAAATCTTATCGGCACTAAAAAACTTGGACGCGTCAAAGGGAGCACCCGTGTTCTTCAAAAATATCTCAGAAGAACTTACCCTTCCCTTAGAACGCCTTTTCAACATGTCTCTAAATAATGGAAAATTCCCAGAAGCGTGGAAATCCTCGTATTTGGTGCCTGTTTTCAAATCAGGTACAAAATCTGACATACGGAACTATCGCGGAATTGCCATTATCTCCAAACTCTTCGAATCTCTCGTGAACGACAAAATTTTCCAGCAAGTAAAAAACAAATTACTTGTAGGCAGCATGGCTTTTTTAAAGGCCGTTCAACATCTTCCAATCTGCTAGAATTTGTATCTTTCATTCTCAACGCAATGGACAATGGCAAGCATGTAGAAGCCATCCACACTGACTTCAGTAAGGCATTTGACCGAATCGACATACCATTATTAATCTTTAAATTGCAAAATAGGAATGGAGCCAGGACTCTTGAGTTGGATCCAGTCATATCTATCAGATCGGAAACAAATAGTGCGCTTTCAAAATAAATTATCAGCACCCATTTCTGTAACCTCTGGAGTACCCCAAGGTTCTCATTTAGGCCCACTTCTTTTTATTTTGTATGTAAACGACATTTCCTTTTTACTTAGAAAAATAAAATTTCTTATGTATGCAGACGACAAGAAGCTCTTCATGGAAGTAAGTAATTCTAGTGAAGCAGAAGAATTCCAGAATGACATTAACTTATTCTTCACTTGGTGCAAAAAAAAGTCTACTCCAACTCAATATCAAAAAATGTAATTCAATAGCATTTAGTCGAAAATATGTAACACTTCCAATTGAAGTATTTTTAGGAAATCAAGTAGTGCAGAAGTGTAAAATTGTAAGGGATTTGAGCGTAATCCTAGACACTAAACTCACTTTTGTAGAACATTATAATTCCATAATAAACAAAGCAAACAGCATGCTTGGCTTCATTAAGAGGTTCAGTAACAATTTTCAAGACTCATATGCTATTAAACTATTGTATATTACATATGTAAGACCAATTCTGGAATATTGTCACCTAGTATGGAACCCGTATCATGTCGTACACGAAGAACGCATAGAATCAGTACAGAAGCAATTCCTTTTATACGCCCTTCGAAAACTGAATTGGACTGAATCTACAAATGAACTTTAACACTTCATTTTTTGCAAAAAAATAAAATACTAAAATCACTAAGGTGAGCAAATACCTTTAAACTCTAATATGTGTTGCTTATCTTGACAGATAGGCCTATTTCGTCTGCGACTTACAGACTTCTTCAGTGTCGAGCACTCGACGGTGTGGTTTATTTTTGCAAAAAGTGAAGTGTTAAAGTTCATTTGTAGTTTTAAACATACTCTAATAATCCCTCCCAAAGTTTAATATAAAAAGTGTAGTGAATTGGACTGTACTGCCACTTCCGTCATATGAAGCACGCTGCATGCTCATCAACTTGGAAACACTTAAGCAACGCCGGGAATTCGCAATGATTCTCTTTATAAACAACATTATTACTATGTCCAAAGAGCAGCTTAAAACACGACTAAAGAACAATAGAAGTAATCCATAGCATGTAAGAAAGTATTGTAATTATTGTATGTAGTCTACATATGCTTGACGAAATAAATAAATAAATTTCTGGCAAGATGTTTTTTTTTTCAAAAAAATCTAGAACAACAACAATATTCTACGCAGATTTTCAGAAGAATCTTTGAAGTTATTCTTGGCGAAATAAAGGGAATACTAGCAAATCTCCATTATGATTCTACAGATATACTTGGAAGAATCCTTGGCGAAACGTCTGATCGAATCCTCTCCTGTATGAATAATTCAAAAATATTCAAGAAAATTTCTTATATAATTTTCTTGTAAAATGAAATTTTGACAAATTCAACAGCTGGTCTGAGAAGAACTATGTAAGAAGATTATTAGTTTTAATATAAGTTTATTTCAGGACTCCTTGTTAACATTTCAAACGAAATTGTTTTTGCGTAATT
This sequence comes from Aedes aegypti, assembly GCF_002204515.2. Lineage (NCBI taxonomy): Eukaryota > Metazoa > Arthropoda > Insecta > Diptera > Culicidae > Aedes > Aedes aegypti. The sequence continues at coordinate 230,132,899 of NC_035108.1, read as the reverse complement.
TCGTTAGAATCTACAAAAGACTATGTTAGAGGATATTTATCGGAGTTATTCCTTTGCGACTGTGTCATTTTGTATTAGTCATATATTTGAACGAATATATTTGGAATTCTGTGACGAACCACCTTTGAGTTCGGACGCGCTTTCGTAGCGCTCTTGTAAATATTTTACAACTAGACTTCTGACCCCGGTACACAGTGGTTCGATCTAGAACAAATGTCGGACAAAACCTCAAAATCTCTTCAAATTAGCTGAAATCATATATTTGACATATTTTATGCCATATTGAACTATTATGGACTTTTATTTTCGATTTTTTCTTGTTTTGGACTGATAATTAGAATATTCAGGTTTGGACAATACATTTTCAACTTTCCAAACTTCCATACAAAATGGTTAACTTGGGCAGGCTGATTCGCAGTTATTGACAGATTGAAATGAAATTTTCACAGCATGCCAGGCATTACTTGAATTTCAACATATATTTTTGAGTAATTTTTCCATGCACAACTGCAATAGTGAAAACAACTAGACTAAAGCGCAATTTTTGATAAAAAATATTAACTGTTCATCCAAAGATATGGAAGCTCTACACAAAAACCATCATAAGTAAATATGTTCATCTCGTCTTAATGACCACCTTATTTATTAAATGTGCCAATTTTTCAAATTTGTAAAAAAAACACTACGATGAACTCGTGATTGGAAAAACCACTCAAAAATTAATGTTGAAATTCATGTGACGTCTGAAAAAAAATTGCATGCACATTTGTCCATAAATATCTCAGATCTAACCCTGCCTTTATGCAAGTATCATCAATTTAATCAATTTCAGCATGTCATGTCTTTAGCTTCAGTATGTTATCATACTTGTTTTAATAGCTAAAGCAAGTCCACGTAGGGAATGATTTCTCCAATTTGTTTTATTTTATCTGGAGGCTGCATTTCGAAGGAAATAGTTTCGTTCAACCATCTTAATAAGCCGCGATAATTTGTGTTATTTTATTTAGTGACAGCTCAAATTTATATTCAAGGAAGTTCAATATCCAAATAATATCAAATAAAGGAATAAACAATATTTAATTAAAGTATAACACCAAAATATTGCATACATAGGGTAAACGCGCAGCTATTCAGCTAGACTAACCTGAGAATCGTGGGTTCGAATCCCACCAGGCGAGGGTCTTTTGGTAATGTAAATTTTCTCGACTTGCCAGAGCATAAAGTATCATCGTACCTGCCAGACAATATACACATGCAAAAATGGTCAATCGGTAAAGAAAGTCCTTAGTTAATAACTGCAGAAGTGGTCATAAGAACACCTGCCTGCTTAGAAGCAGGCTTTGTCCCAGTTGGGACGTAACGCCAGAAATAAAAAGAAGAAGAAGAAGATTAGAGCGAGTTTTCGTTTCTTCTCGGGACGGGATGCAATTCATGGCTACTGCGATTGCAATGCACGTACTAGCGTTTTACAGGATTATTTTTATTTAATTAGAAATGCACTCCGTACACCTTCAAACGCGTTGAAAGTGTTCTATCGCAAGTTTTCGCAAAATAATTTATACCCTACTTGAAAGCTCTTGTTTTTAGCTTTCGAATGAACTTATTCTCATCGCGGGCATTTGCGGGCTACTAATGTGTTAGGGTACTTTTATAAAAAATAATATGTTTTTTGAACAATTTTAACTTTAATTCACTTTGTATGAATATAATGAAAATTTTTATTCAACTCAGGTGTGCTTTATGTATATACAAACAACTTCTCTAAAGATATCATTGCAGCTTAAGCTCTCTTTAAATTCATGGATAGCTTGTGAAAAATGGATCGTAAATTTTAATTTTCTTGAAAAATCATGTCCACGATCCACTCAAGGAGCTGCAAAAAATTCAAATTTCAATGAATCTGCTTCAAACTTTGGATATGAACAGCAAAAGTGTTGAGGAAATCGGGAAAAATATTACTGTTCGGATAAAACAACTTTGATTTTTGAGGTTTTGGCTGCCCTCGGACCATTGTGCGGTAGTCCAAAGACATCGGGAGCACATTATTAGCGCGTGCATGCACACTGGTTCAGGAAGCTAATTTAGGCGGACATGAGGTTTTCGTCAAGATTTATTGATTTTAGAGCCATAGTTTCTTCTGAGAATATGTTCAGAATTTTCAGTACTACAAAATGTACGGATCAAAATTTTTTTACGGTGATCGCAAGAGTGACGTATACGCCAACTTTTTTATTTTAACGAATCGTAAGTTGGTATGTTCAGCAAAGTTGTAGCAAATGATCATAGAAACAACTTTACCTAACAAGCTTTTTCTCGATTTTGCCTAAGAGCCGAGATAATTAAGTATTTTTAATAAAAAAACGTTTTTTGCTCTTAAGTGTTTTATTTTTTAGTTTTATTGGCCTACTATGTTCTACAAAGTTTTTATACTTATCATTTGCTACAACTTTGCTGAACATACCAAAGTTGTATTTCTTATGGTTTTCATGTTATTTGAGTTTTTCATCTTAAAATTAGCTATTTTGTATGCCTTGTATCTCAACTATGAGCACCTCAAAACAATATATCTTTCCACCAAATGATTTTGCAGTCTTTCAAGTACCTGTGAGCAAAAATTGGAGAAGATGATATTTTTCTATCTAGTTTAAAATCGATTTTATTAATAGACGATATGAGATAAATCCATATTTATTGAATATTCATACATGTTCAACTCACAAAAGTCATGGCTACCTAAGCATATCAAACCAAAGGTAATACGTGTATTTATATAGTAATATAAAGTACATGGTTTTTCAGTTGTTTTCGATTAACTTGGAAGCTTCTGCAAGAAATTCATCGTCTTTTCCTCTACCAGTATTTAATCTATTCCTAAACAAGATCATCGGGTTGGAAGTCAACATAAGCCGTATAAAATACATATACAAAATTTACAGTCCGATTGAATTCTGTGGCATGATTTTCCCAGAATTAATTATAATTTTAACCGCATATTCTCCGGTGCACTGCTTCTTCTTCTTCTTCTTCTTCTTCTTGGCGACGGCAGCGGTGATGGCTTTGGCTTCAGACGGCATCTTCTCTCGCTCGCTCGACAGTTTGATTTCAGCGAAGCAAGAAAAACGGGGAGGTTCTTTGCTATCGATGTCTGTGCCTGAGAAGTACGCCCGGTCAGAGCAAGCCGATGTGTTGCCTGCTGAGATGCGATCCAATCGGAGAGTGAAAAGCAAATGACGTCATTTTTTCTCTAGCACCGCTATTTATAGATATGCTTGAAATCAACGTTCTCTTTTAAAACAGTTATTAAACTATTTGGACAGGTATGTGAGATTCAGTAAGTAAACGACATGAACCTTTGATGTCTTGTCTTTCGATTGAGGTGCTAACTATGAAATTTCGTTAAGCCAGCAAAAAGTTATTAACGTTTAAAATATTTCATGCCAACGTAACGCTCTTGATTTTGGAATTCCAATTTCACTCCTGTATAGAGAAGAAAGAAGTAATTCTACGTCAAAAAAGCAAACACCTCCTTGATTTATCCCAATATATGAAGGATAAAAGGAAATATGCCTACCATATGTTGGACATGTTTATACAGTGAATAGAAAATCCGCAACAATATGCACACTTCTTCTAATCTTTATAAGCTTACATTTTTATGTTTGATCACTGCAATGATTACAACCAAGATTTTTAGAAGTTTGTTTATGCCTGCTTGTATTATGTGGTGCAGTAATATGCCCTTATGATAATGAACTCGAGATATCAATGAATGATTTCAAATGAAATTGATTCGTTGATGCATTTTGTTTCTTGACATTATAGTTTCCAATGTTTCCAGTACAGTATTCTATCAGAATTCTATCCCTTGTAAACTTCATTCCCATCGGCGCAAACGATTATAACAGGATCTCATCTAAAATATCTTATGGCAACACTGTCAGCCTCAATGTTTTAGGATAATTCTCTCTCCCAGAGAGCAAACATGAGCGTTTGTAAAAACACATACAAAATTTGCCTAAACGCTCGCTTTTGAAGGGAGCAGTTCTAACGACAGCTTTGAGCTATCGTGTCGATAATTATTTGTTTATTTGGAGCAGGGATTTGAATATAACAGTTGAAGGGAAGGATACGATCCATAAGGTCTAGCGAAACCAAATGCTCACTTCACGTGTAAATGTTTGTGCTACAATCCCACGATTCAAAATAAAGCCAAAGATTAACGATCGCATTGGTTAATTGATTTTGATGTTATTCATTGCATGTGCCGATATGTTGTGCGTTCATTTGTACTTCATTTCGATAGTGTTCATTGGGAGAGTTATAATTCGATTAAAAGTAAAAAGCTGTCAAGGGAATGAACAGATTTGTCAAAATGAGGCCGAATGAATGATGAAAAAGAAAAAGACACCGACACGTTAATGAACCAATGCACGAGTTTATAAACTATTATAGTATACTAATGATCAACTGGTGAACATATTTTTTTCACTTGTTGATACTTCCAAACAATCGGGTTACCAGGCTATGTCTTGATCGGGTTACTGAGATAGCATATTGGTTAATCGATTACTCGATCTCCAACAAAAAGTGAACCTGTGCATAGGTCCATACTTCCAGTTGACGATTTGCCCTTCGAAGGAAGCTACATACTAGACAACGGACTAACATGCAACGCCCAGTGGCACAACCGAAATACGTTCCTGACGAAAAGTATTCCGGACTGAAGCGGGAATCGAACCCACACATCTTGACTCGATGCGGCTAAATGCTTGGTAACACTAACCGCACGGTTACGGAGCCCGCAATGATTTTTTCCATGCCTGGTCCTTGGTTTTAAACTTGGTAATTTTTACTTTCAAGAATGGTGCCATAGTAGTAGAATTGAATGCACAAATAATTATGCAATTAATCTGTTGTTGTTGTTTTTTTTTTATTTAACACTCTGACATATTGGGTGATATGAATAAAAAACTTTGAACTTTACTACATGTAGCATCTACTCAAAAACAAAATCCACAAAGTTTACTACACTTTTGGTATGAATAAAAAACTTTTCGAACATGTAGTACTTACTACTTTCGAACATGAGCAGTGACTGAAGCTACACGTTAAGAAATTTCCATTCAGAGAGCAGAGTGATTCTGCACGTAAAGAACAATCTATTCAGAGTGACGCTTAAAATTAATACAATCATGCATATGAAGAAAATGCATGGAATCTAATCGATTACGCGACAATTTGCACAAATCGTGAAGGTGCTGTTATTTGACAAGATTTGTAGTGTAATTTTGCGATTAGTCTGGTATTCTCTTTATGTCTATGATTTTATGATGATGGTACATCAAAAAATTTTCTGGCTGGTTTTCGGCCTTCGCCAACGCCAGTGATTGATGATTTTTTAAATACTAGCTTAACATCTATGAAAAGATCTTGAGATTACAGCTATCAAATTTGGAACCACATATTTTCTAGCACCAGTACTGAGATTCTGGTGAAATTGCGGTAGAATTTTGATGCTCCCCGTGTGTTTTCTTAACAGCATGTTGAATTCCGGAAGTTCTAAGTGTTCCTGTGATATTCTCGTTATTTTGGTGGGGCTTCTGATAGTATCCTTGGAATGTCTAGAACTTAGAATGTCGAGATTTTTATGGGAATTGTAGTGATTCCATTGGTAGTTGTTAGAATTCAATGCGGATCTCCCCTAAAACACCAGCGTTTCTTTTGAAATTATTAAAATTCTTATCGATTTCACAAAAAAATCTCATTGAAATCCATAAAATATTTACCGACATTCAAAACGTTTATATTAAAGCTTTGCTTTGAAATTCCAACGGAACTGGAGATCAACGGAATCTTAAAGGTTTTTACAATAATAGGGTAACGACTGTTTATTTCGTTCTTAAACGCTAACAGTTGGCGCCAGCGGCAAAAAGAACAGGCAACAACCTTTCGAACATTCAGCTTCTTTCACTGGCCGCCGAGCTACGACACTGTTGTTTGTATTACTCCCACTGATCGCGCTACGCTGGATTCTCAAATTTCTCAAACTTTCAACACAAGCGCATGGAAGAATGGTAGTCGGAGAACTGTCAAAACGTATGGAAAAAAATGAAAAACGTAAATTACTTGCAATTAGGAAACTGGATCAAAAAAGTAGTGATTAGAAATCAAGTGTAATGTGAATACATAACTTTTTGTGTTTAGTTCATCTCCCGTGGTGCTTTCTTTGCTTCAGGATTTCGTTTTCACTACCACTGAAAAAGAGCCATCTATTGCCTTTTCAGTTTTGAATATCGCCCTATTACAAAGATTGATTTTCAGAATTACAAATATTCACACAATAATTCGAGGGAATCCCACCGCAATCTCATAGATTCTTACAGAAATACCGTCTCAAAGATACCCACAGTATTCCAAGAGATTAATAGTCGGAATCCCATTCCCACCCCAAGTCTAGAGTTTTCACCAGATTCCTAATATTTCCGCAATATTCCTAGAATGGTATTTAAACTTCCAGAACTATCATAAAAAATCCGACATCCCTATCGGAATCTCAAAGTTCCTACAGGAATTCCGGAATTAAGGAAATCTGAGATGTCAGAATTTACGCGTAAAATTTAGAATTACATTATAAATATCTGAATTCCTACCGACATCCTAAAATTCCTAGAAAATAACATAATTATCGTAATGCCAGAATTCACACGGATATTACAAATTGCTACTGCCGGTAATCTTACCGGAATCTCAGCATTGGCGGGGCGAATGTTTTCGTAACCTCAGAATTCCTAAGCAAAACTCAAAATACCTTCCGAAATATCAAAACTCATATCGTTTTCCCATGATTTTTACTCAAAAGTAAATTATTCCATTCAATTCCGCAGTCTCAAAGCATGTGTAGCAACCTCTGAAGCTAACTACCAGTAGCTTTGTAGTAAATTCTACCTTTATTCATAGCAATGCGTTGTTTGTAGTATGTTCGAAAGGTGTAGAAAGGAAAATGACACAAACATGTTCCACTCGTGTTCCACATATAGCGTTTACTACCGAGAATGTAGTAAACTCAACTTTACTACATTTTATTCATACGGCCCATTATTTTGAACTGTAACGCTGATCACAGTGTATGCACATGAAGAATAGGCGCAGCATTATTAGTGAAGAGATGTACTGCCCATACTCGCTTAACAGTCCCATATTATATACGAGTATGGGCAGTGTAAGCCATAGTTTTTTTTATCACGTTTAAGTGTATGGGTGCCTTTGTGTAGATGTGGTTGTGAAGGTCTGATAAGTGTGTGCAAGTTTTTTTCAGTTTCTCAGAGGAAAACAAAAACAGACTGTCTCAATAACATTCAGGACTTCACATCGAGACTGTGTATGACGAGACAATGAGAGGGTGAATTTTAAAACTAAATCAATTTTAAAAGACAATTTACACCGTCTTCAGCCAATGGCTGCACACACGGAGAACAAAATATAGTGTTCGTAATCATTTTTCCGGTCTGGTTAACTATATTCTAAGGTTAAATATAGTTGATTAGACAGTATATTGACTTCGCAGCACCAATCTGGAGTTCGCCGGTTGGACTTCCGAAGCGAAGTTTTGAACGAACTAACTGTCATTGCTCTGCCGGCTCGGCTTTTATCTCGACTGTTTTAGAAAACTGTCCAACATCACGTCGACGGAAGAAGTTTCACCACAACGGAGGATTTGTCAGTTCGAGCGCGCCAAAATCCTTCCGATTGAAAATGTGTTGGCGGTGCTTAAGGTGCGACTGTTTGCTATCCATAAATGATGATCAATTTTGTATTTTTGGGGATGTGATATCGGTTCTACCGGACAGAGATGAACTGAAAGTGTATCAACATGCCTGTTGTTAGCAAGCATATGATCCGATAGATCGCCGAATGACCGATATGATATAAAACAAATATTTTCTTTTCAACGATAGTTTGAACATAGATTGTTCATTAGAGTGATGCAAATTTTGAAATGTTGGCTCCCCTATGCTTAAACGATTTATATTATGGTAAATAGCATCCTCCCAAAGTTTGAAATGATTCGGAAGAAATTTGACTGTGCACAAGCCATTTGAAGTTAGTATGGAGATTACTATGGAAAACGCCAACTTTTTGTGTACACGCCTCTATCTCTTCGACATAATATTTTATGGAAAAGTGAACAATCTCTGCTCATGTGAAATCCTTTCAGCTACAACTTTGCTGAAGACCACATTTTGGTAGGACTTAAGGATAAATTGCTATTCCTAATCATAAACTAGGTTTGCATTTTGCATGCTTAACCAACTGCTCGGCAGGCAACAGTGGTGCTCCTGGCGGGTAGAATAGATCAAAGTAATCCAGGCTACTATGCTCTACAGCAAAACAGCAGTGTTGCTCTGAAAGTAATTGAATGATCATCTCAGCACGATTTACTCTTTGTTATCAATAACAACAAATTATCCTTAAGTCTCACCAAAATGTTGTCTTCGGCAAAGTTGTAGCTGGGAAGATTTCACATGAGTTTGTTCACTTTTCCATAACTTATTATTACGAGCGGTTAGAGGACTGAACACAAAAGGTTGGTCTTTTCCATAGTAATTTCCATAGAAACTTCAAATGGCCTGTGCACAACCAAATTTCTTCCAAATCACTTCAAATTTTGGGAGAATGATTTTCATCATAATTGACACCGTTTTAGCATAGGGGAGCAGAAACTTCAAAATTTGCATCAGTCTATTGTTCATGGATCTATGAGCCTATCGTGTATTAACTTAAGACTAAGTAGTCCGTCATTCGTTTTGGCAACAATGATGACTTTTCAGCATGCATTTCAAAGTGATAAAACTCAGTCTTGATAGTTTATATTGACTTGAAAAAGAATCACTGTACGCGCTAACATGCATAAAGTATGCTGATACTTTTTTAGCTATGTCAGTGCAAAACCAACTGATTTTCTTTGATTCGAAATCGTGAGATGAATTAGCAACAATCATTAACGACGCGTACAAATTTCAATGACGGCCTACTTCGCCTTAAGTTCGTTGATAAAGAAGAAGAAATTGAGCGAAGTTCTTTTTCTGAATTTTATCGGGATGCACAATATTGTTAAAAACAACTATACCGTATAGTTGTTAACAACTATATATTTTATTGAATTTACATACGCCAAACGTCAAAATTCAACTATAATTTACTTGACTCAAAGTAAATTTAATTGAGTTTATAATATGTTGCAATGTTTACCAGCATTTTGTTCTGCTTTATCAATATATCTGAAAAGATTCGCTGCTGCTTTATCGATCTAAAAAAAACATTGCAACAATCAAACAATGCGCGTCGGCAAACTTGATACGTGGTCCCCTGAGTGAGAGGTGGTCATCTTATCAACTACACTAATCCTTACAAGTTAAAAGTAAGTAGATTTGTGAGCATGACTTGAAGTCTAGAGATGTGAATGTTTTCGGATAGTGGTAATTATTCTAGTTATAATTGATATAGGTACAAGTGGATAGCTGAATCAATGAAACAATTTTTCAAACTATCGTCCGGATAGCATCATTATTCGAAACAATGAACGATTCCGATTCTGACGTTCCGATTGATATTGAGTCGGAAGCGGAAGTGGCCCTGGCTGGTCTCCTACCGGAGAAATCTGAGGCGAGATACGAAGAAGCTTTCAAGCGTTTCAACGAGTGGTGTATCAAAAACAAGATCGGTAAGATTGATGAAAAGTGCATGAAATGGAGCACCAGAAGCCCTGAGTTTATGAATGGAGAAATGCGCGAAGAGTGAAACCAAATCTACCTGTCAAACTGTCAAACCGTCTACCTATCGAGCAAACCAGCAAAACAGATAGGGGCTATTTTCAAAGCCGAAGAAGAACAACCATTCAAAGAAGTCTCTTCGCGCAACTCTCCATTTATAGACTCTGCAGAAGCCATCAACGAAATGGACGCGATTTTCAGTGCTATAAAGTACAATACGTCTAAAAGGCGTTTTGAACTTTGTGTCACGTTTGCCTCGCCCGCGTTTTTTTTCGAATCCGCAGGTAAAAATTAGATTCGGCGGATGGTGCTTCGCCACGTGCAAATGTTGTGTGGAAAGTTTTTTTTTAAGTGATATGTGTTTTTTATCGGAGATTATACCTGAAGATGTTTTGTGAAGTTTTTTACTTTTATTCGATTTGCCTGCGTTTTGCTCGAGAGTGCTCTGTGATGGCACCATCAATCGCGACTCGTTTTTTATCTCCCGTGCTTATTGATTCAAAAATTGAATGTGGTTCGTGAATACTCGGCTCGGGATGGATTAAGAATTGTTGTGCGTGGATTGCGGAGGATTTTCGAAAAAGGAATTTGGTGAGTTTGTTCTGATCAGCAGCGCATAATCACAATGCGTAAATACTAACCATTTGTCGGCCAGAACGTCTACCGAACGTATCCTATGGCACTACCCTTTCCATCAACATTCCACAACTTCCCGTAACACCTATGAGAGGTCTTAGAGTTCTCTGCATCTTTCTTAAGTAGGTGTTCAATCAATCATCCTTTCCCATTCCCCAGCTTTCGCAAGGACGTGGCCAGGACTGCTCTCGATTATTGGAGGATGCGTCAATCTTGTCTAAGAGTAAGAGGTTAGTCCTCTACTTTTCTACCTCTGACTTTGGTAACGGACGGGAAGGAGGCAACCCTCATACAATGGTCTAGGACTCACCTACGAATTTGTGCGAAATGCTTAATGCTAATGCTAATGCTAAGTAGATAGCTGAATCAATGAAGTGTGTGTATTTGATTTAACGCTAATTCAGTGTTGGCGTAAGTTAATTTTACTTCGAAACAACTAACTGTGCGTAAGTAAAAGTAATTAACGAGATAGTAATCTCTACATAAAGAAATTCTTCTGCGTGCAGACTAAACAATCACGAACATTGGGCAACGGACAACTCGGAACACCCAGTAGCCCAGTGATGAATTTTTCGTTTGTCGAAAAGTTACCATAGACTGGAGCGGAAATCACACCCATGCCTCGTGGCGCAATATGTTGAAGTTATAAGTAATATGAACATGTTTTTAAGTTTACTATCTCCATGATCTTTGTCTAACCATGATCGCTTTTTATGTGCAGTTTGTTCCCACTCGATTCAACCGCTTCGATAGCCGAGAGGTAAGCGTTCGCGGTTGACAATCGCTAGGTCCTTAGTTCGATTCTCGCCTACTGCAAGTTTTTAACCATGGTAAAATGGAATGCACCAAATATTTGAAATAAATTCGAGTTTAGTTTACACAAACCAAGTGGGATTGTTTATTTTATTGAACTTTTTGATATAGTATTTTAACTGCAACACTGTTCTCAGTGTTCTCAAAGGTTGTTATTTTCAAACAATATGTTACAAGGTTTAAAAATCTACTATATATACAAATCAACACCTCACAGTAGACGGGGTTGGTGGTCCAATGGCTACCGCTTCTGCTTTATAAGCAGAAGGTCATGGGTTCAATCTCAGGCCCGTCCCTTTCCTCGTACTTCGTTATTGTAACTATCACTTGCCTCTGTCTTACACTCTTAATATATCACAATTGATCTATCACAGTTCATAGCATTTGCTAGAACCCGAAACAGACAGAAAAAAACCGTTTCCCTACGCCTTGCATTCTTCTATCATTATAGTACGCGTTTCCTTACGCCTGATACATAGGCAGTGTGCTAACCAAACAGCAAGCCTCTCTGTCATAAAGATTACTGCCCCTCTACACCCTTCCTGCATGAACTGGCGTAGACGCAGTGGTATATCGGTCTACTGCGGGAGCTAGTTGAATGCATCATTAATTCCTCCCCCTTCCCCTCATTGGTCTGCATTTTGACGTGGCAGGCGCCATTATCGCCAAAGTAGAGGATCTCTTATACACTGAGGGTGTCTGTTAGTCCCAAGCAGTCATCTGGTTGGTTCCTTGTGTAAGCGCAGCTGATCTGGTGATACTGGAGTAGCATCCACGGGCGACCAATCAAGCTCAAGCTCAAGCTCATACAAATCAACACCTCACAGATATCTTTTGATCAAATAGATGTAGGAAGCCAAACATACTAATATCTATAATAGCAGAGCCGTTTTATTCTAACTACTTATACTTACATTGATTCTAGAATCACTTCCCCCAACTACGGATATTCCTAGTGGACTTTTGTCAGTGACAATTTCTATAGTTGAATTTTCGTTAGATATAACCTCAGCTTTTGATGGATCGATAATCTCTTTTACTGGAGATGCTTGAGGTTTCGGTGTCACCGGTCTACTTAATGCTGTTGCATCATTCATTAGAATTGGCGAACTTTTACCTGACGCTGTGTTAGGTTGCTTAGGATCCAAGTGGTTAGAGTTAGCATCTGTTGCTTCTTTACCTTTGTTAGGGTTACAAATTTTCAAGGTAATAACTCCTTCAGTTTTTTTCAATAAAGATGCAGCTGCTTCGTAACTGCACCCCAGTAGAGAATCTTTATTTACTGATAGTATCATTTCACCAATGTTTAGTCCAGCCTAAAAAAAAAGAAAATTAGATTATCAGAACTATTCTTTATAGATAGCTATTTTCCTGAAAAAATGATACACACTCAATCACGATTTGCTTGTTCGGTATTTTTTTATACTGGGTACGAATTATAAATCATAAAAAGTAATAATTATAATAATTTTTACTTTTTACTGAACTACGGTAGCTGTAATACCCAATTTTGCAACATTACCGAACAGGCCGAATAGTCAGTAAAACAATTACCGACTATTGGCCTATGCACGGGTTCACTATTTGACGTTTTAGTGGTGCCGTGTTATTTATGGGACCATGGCAACCAGTGAATTCGGCACCGCTCAAACGTCAAATTAGTGAACTCGTGCATCGGTTCATGGACTAATGCACGAGTTCATTGATTTGACGTTTGAGCGGTGGCAAGATGCACCACCAAGGGTTTGCTGGTTCGAAAGAAAGGCCGATCTCAAATACTTGTCTCTACTCCCGCTGACTCAGAGAATTCATTTTTTCTATCACTTTATTCCGTTATGCACAACTATTGGAAAGATAGCACTATGTCACACAGTCTGCATGACTTAAAACCGACAACTGATAGCTTCTTCTCAGTGTGGATAAATCATATAGGTACATATTAAGTTATTTGAAAAAAAAAATATTGACACTGTACTGTCAAGTTAAAAATAGCTCTGTCCCGGATAATCCGGGACGTCTGGTCACTTTATAACAACGTGAAACACTCATTCTACTACTGAAATTTAAGATGGCCACCGGAATTTCAATAATAATAATACTCTTAATCTTCACTCAACACGAAGGAAACACCAACGGTTGAAAACTTGTTTCTTTGTTGTACAAGAAATGGGGTCATGCACAAATTACGTCACGCTTCAAGCGTGCCAAGCCTTACAAAAATTTCGGAAGACTCATACAAAAAACGTGACAAAGGGGGACGGGGAGCAAAAGTTGAAATTTATAGTGACATATTTTGTGTACCATCCCAATGATGTTTGCATTGATTGCACTCGCCGTATACGTCAAAATCGTAGAACATGGTTTATGAATATTTTTGATGATGATGAACATTGTTGCAGCCTATCTTACTCAGTTTTTTCTCAGCTTTAAGATAGTAAATTCAAAACGAGCGGTGCGCTAATGGTGAAAAAACGGTTCAAGATGGTGGCCAAATTCAAAATGGTCGCTTTATCCTTTCTCTGTTCAATCCCGACCAGAACCACATAACAAGATCATAACACATTCCTATCAACAGCAGTTAAAAATAACAGAATTTGAGATAATTTTGTTATTAAGATGGCTTTGTTCTCAACTTAATATATTTTTGGTTACACATTTGTAACAACATTTCTTATATATTTGGCATCGCATTTGTAGATTTGTTACAAATGACATCCGATGTCAAGAATAATAACAAAATTTGTAATAATTTTGTTATTTTGTAACACCCTCGCAACACATTCTGTAATAATTTTGTTATAATAATAATAAGATTTGTTTTACTTTAGTTTTGTTTGGCACAAATTTTGTAAGATTTTTTGTTATTTTAACTACTAACAAATCTCAAATAATTAATTAATTGCTCTCCCGTGAGAGCAAACTCATTAGAGATCTGCTTCGAAAATCTCACGCTTGAGATTTTGATGCAAAATCAACTCAATCAACTCAAACCGTAAAATAGGATTCAGTCGCAAAACCCGGCAAAAACTCGTGAAATCCGAGTATTGTTGTTTACGTTAGAAAGGATTACTATAATTTTACCAGACTAACACGAAATTATTGCCGTGTTTGAGTAAACTGTGGAAATACGAGATAATGAGTGAAAATGGTGAGCCAACACATCCAAGATTTTTTGAGTGCTGAGTTGGGTGATTGACACTCACGCATGAAAAATCTCAAGCGTGAGTTGTGAGAAATTGAGTTTTTCACAACACTGCTACTAACGGTACATGTTTTATAACAACTGGTGATATAAAAACATCATATCAGGGGAACACATTCTGTTATAATCTTGTTTCTTCCATCTGGTCGGGATGCCATTATGTTTGCTATGTGTTCCAAGGATAATATAAGACATATCACTATTTCTTCTGTTATAATCTTGTTTCTTCCATCTGGTCGGGATGCCATTATGTTTGCTATGTGTTCCAATGATAATATAAGACATATCACTATTTCTTCTAGTGATATGTCTCATATCTATAAAAACAAAAATCCGCAAACTGTTTAGGTAGCTAGCGTATGTGGGGTCTACCAATTTGAGGAACCGAAATGACCACATTGGAATTCTAACGATGTATGCCGATGGTGGCCTAGTTTCTACAAAATTTATGTCAGAGGAGATAAGAATGATGAAATTATCAGCTTTCGGCTCGTGCGTTGATTAGACAACACATTGTTAATTAGATGTAGAGCGTCAAAGATGAGCGTATTGAAAAACCTTTAATTGTGAATAACGCACTCAGCAGTGACTTGCGACCCTATGTTCCTTGGGTACTTTTTCATTAATCGTGGAGATCTATCTAGCCATCAACAATTTCACGCCACAATATTCGGTTCGTGGCCGCATCTCCCCATCCTCGGTTCTGCCCCATGCTCGCCAAATCAATACGCCCCAAGTAACCACTAGTCCGCCAATTCGCCTTTTGGGCCATATAGGGCTATAATAGGCTAATATAGGGCAAGTTAGCTGTATAGTAGGACTCTAGAGGATGCGGGCTCGAATATTTAGGTCGTTCAAATAGAACACAATCTTTTCCACGAGTGCTAACCGTTGTTTGTTTGCTTGTCTCGCAGGAAACCACATGTAAAGTCCACTCTCAAAATGCTTCACACAAAGCATCATCTATTCAATGCAGACGATAAACCCAATAAATAGACTTTATCGGAAACTTCTAGACGTATGTTTTTTGGAAACATATTGGAGAAGACTTCTGCATAATTTAGACCAAGCACAACTTTTCTTCAATAGCGGTGCTGAATTCACTCCATTCTATTGTCACGTAAATAACACGGCACCGCTAAAAAGTCAAATAGTGAACTCGTGCACCGGTCCATGGACCAATGCACGAGTTCACTAATTAATTCTGACTAATTCTGACTAACTAATTCTGATGGTGTTTTTATTTGTATTGATTTTTGAAGAAAAAAACAGAATCCAGAGGAGCAAAGCGTGAAGCATAAGAAACTGGAAAGCCAGTAAAAACGCTCTACAATTTTACTGACTAGGTTAGTAATTTCCATCAATCGAAACATATTTTGGTTTACTGTTTTTTTTTCAGTTATCGTAAAATTAAAGAAAAATCCGTAATTCCAAAACCCAGTAAAATTTTACTCGGGACGGTAATCTGATTTGGCTGTGTATATACAGGGTTCCGTAATTCCTCCAAAAATGTTGTGAATACCAAGTTCTAAAGCATCACCTTTTCATAGATTTCAAGGCGGCATACCATAGTATCGACCACGAGAACAGCTCTCACGGGTTGCTCACGAGACTGATGAGAGCGACGATGGAAGGTGTGCAAAATTGTGTGAAGGTTTCAGGCGAACAGGCCGGGAACTACGACAAGGTAATAGACTTTCGGTATAATTTTTACGAGATCCAGTCAATTTGTTTGCTTCGCGGATGATATAGACATTGTTGGCCGAACATTTGAAAAGGTGGCAGACCTGTACACTCGCCTGAAACGCGAGGCAGCAAAAGTTTGACTGGTGGTGATTGCGACCAAGACAAAGTACATGCTAGCTGGTGGGGCCGAGCGCGACAGGGCTCACCTAGGTAGCAGTGTTACGATACATCCGAGGTGGTTGACGAGTTCGTCTACCTTGGATCCTTGCTGACGACTGACAATAATGTTAGCCGTGAAATACGGAGGCGCATAATCAGTGGAAGTTTGGCCTACTATGGCCTCCACAAGAAGCTGTGGTCAAAAAAGATTCACACCTTCATTAAATGTAGCATGTACAAAACGCTCATTAGGCCGGTAGTCTCCCACGGGCATGAAACGTGGATGATGCTCAAGGAGGAATTGCAAGCACATGGAGTCTTCGAACGTCGGGTGCTGCAGACGATCTTTGGTGGTGTGCAGGAAAACTGTGTGTGTCGACAAAGGATGAATCACGAGCTCGCCCAACTCTACGGCAAACCCAGTTTACAGATGGCGGCCAAAGCTGGAAGGATACGATGAGCAGGGCATGTTGCAATCCCAGCCAACAAATTTGTTCACATAACTGAGATTTAACTCATTAAAGTGAACGCTTATTCGGAAATAAAAGATTGTTTAAAATGCATAGATTCCCTCTATGTGAACAAATGTGGAGGCCATATACGTACATTCCAGAAAATTCAGTATGGTGAATACAACTTCAGACGAGTTCGTTTTGAGCTTTCTACAATTTCGTAAATAATAGTATTTTGCATTTTATATGACTTAGTTTTAACAAAAAAAAGTTAAAACAAGTAGGTATAAGCCTTCATGCAATGATCTTCAGATCGCTAATCATATAGGCTACCATTGTGCCGTACAGTCTCTGTTGAATGACACGGAAATTTGGCAAACATAAATCCAACAATAAAGCGCATCTGCACTCACATCCACCCCATGCCACCCATGTGCAAGTGAATGCATTAGTCGATACATTATGTAATAACACCAATACTTGACACAGTTGTACCATGTTTTGAAGTAATTGATTTGTTCCATATTTGATAATAATACATTAACAATTATCAAACTGTTTATTACTAAACTCCATGAATTCCCTCTATTCGCACAAATATGGAGGCCATATGCATAGACAATTCATCATGGACAATACAACTTGAGACAAGTTGATGTGGTGCTTACTATAACTTTGTGTGTGACTTTGCATTGCAGTTTATATGACTTAATTTTTACAAACAAACATGAATAAAAAATATGACACGAGCCGAAAATTTCTAACCTACAATTTCAAAATTAATACAATTAGAGTTCTTATAATTAGTTAGTGAAACGGTTACGGTATTTTCCTGTGTGTTTTGTATTCTCATAGATTAAACGTATGCAACTGTAACAGAACTGTAATACTGGCGAACAAATACGGTGCGATTAGTGATCGCAGCCGCCCCCAGTGTATCCACCTCAATGTGATATGTAATTATTGAAGGCATTAAACAGAAATGCTTGTACAAAGGGATACTATTTTGTTGCTGTAAAACTTTGATGTTAGTTAATGTTTGCATGAATATCTCTTTTTCGGTTTATGCCTGGTTTTGAGATACATCCGGCGATGATCTTCCCCTGTATGATTTAATTTTTGCATCAGATGAACTCATATCTAATCTCATATTGAAGACCATAATAGAGTAAAACAAAGTAAAATCGAAATCTTAAGGAGATGACAATTTGAAGTTACATATTTTGCCAATTGAAATTTGAGTTTGATAAGATGCAAATTCAGATCAGATCATATTTTTGACTCCATTAACAATCTCAAACAATTACATTTTGCATCGTATCCAATTCTAACGTAAACTGCACACTTTAACAATTTGAAATTAACAACTTTACATGATCTCTGGTTTGCTGGGAGAATGCCGGTCAGCAACCCTGCAAAGATGGTGTTCACTTCGGATCCGGTTGGTTCAAGAAGGCGTGGAGCGCAGCGAGATAAATGGTCGAATCAAGTGCCCCAAGTAACCAAATAGCACAATAATTCGCGTGCTGATATAGTACTACCTGGGAAATGCGAACTGAAAAACAACAAACAACCAGGCTGTTGTTAAACAAAATTTTTTAGTAAATATGATCCGAGTATGCCTAGGAATGTTCGGTCATGATTTCGTCAAGCTAAAAAATGTGGTAAACTTTATGTAACACAAAGACTGACAACTATTAAAGAAGAGTAGTGCTTGGTCTAAATTATGCAGAAGTCTTCTGTAACTTTTCTCAAATATGTTTCCAATAAACATACGTCTAGACGTATACGTTTCCGATAAAGTCTTTTTATTGGGTTTATCGTCTGCATTGAATAGATGATGCTTTATGTGAAGCATTTTAAGAGTGCGCTTTGCATGTGGTTTCCTGCGAGACAAGCAAACAAACAACGGTTAGCACTCGTGGAAAAGATTGTGTTCTATTTGAACGACCTAAATATTCTAGCCCGCATCCTCTAGAGTGCTACTATACAGCTAACTTGCCCTACATTAGCCTATTATAGCCCTATATGGCCCAAAAGGTGAATTGGCGGGCTAGTAGTTACTTGGGGCGCAAACAAACGTTTAAGCAGGAACAAATTTATTCAAAATTCCGGTGTAAATTCTACCGTGGTGTCACCTAGGGAGCAAATTGCTACAGTACAGTGACAGTTCGTAAAAGCACGTAGCTTCAACTTCTCGCTTACCACCCAGTCCACCACCCACTGAACAAAAATATCAAAACAATCACTTTAAAAATGATTCGCACAATTGTGATACTTTCACGTACTTTCACGCCAATTTATTTTACATGAGTAACGTTCATTCAAGGGTATTATACTAGCATGAATCTGTGAGTAAATTTAATGCCAACTTGTGGTAAAAATTACAATAGATTTAATTAACTTTTACATGAGAAATTAGATCCAAAAGGGAACATCACCCACACAGCGCAAAAATGATGCATAGTTCAGTGCGCATCGTACCTTCGTGCTGTGCGTACACGAATTCTCTCTGCTCTTGGAAGTTTTCTTAAAAACTACCTAAAGCAATAAAACAGTACTTTTCAGTGCTACATAAACAGTACTTTTCAGTGCAAAAATTAAATACGTTACTTCTCAGTGCTACTAAAACAGTACTTTTCAGTACTATTTTTTCTACTATTGATCCCTTTACGATCCTTGTTTGGACCCGTGCCTTCGATTTTTCGTTGGACCCGTAGGCGAAGCGGTGGTAATCCTTCTTGGACACCGTCTTGGGAAAAAACCTCTCGAAGGTCACGTCTTCTTTCGTTTATTAACTAAACATGGTATCAATAACAAACAAAAGGAAGGGTGAATCTCTGAATTCACAACTTCCTTCCAAAAAGTGGGATTTAAAACTGTCACTACCGGTGGCAAGAATGGAAGAAAGGACGTTTCCCCGGAATGCGAACTTTCTTCCAAGGGTGATTTATCGAAATGTATCCAAGGGTGATGTATCGAAATGAGCAATCAGCTCGATGCTCTAGACAAATTTTCCGAACACCAAATCGAAGCAGCCTCTAGCCCAGGCTCTTTGATTCAAGTGAGGAAGCAAAGAGGGCCGCCTATCGTGGTCAGTTGTTCCGAATTTGGGGGATTTAGGCAGGAGATCTTGAACTCCATTAGGGGAATCAAGGTTTCCTTCCAAATCGCAAAGAAAGGAGACTGTCGCGTTTTGTCGAACACTCTTAAAGATCGCGAACTTCTTCTCAGACATCTTGAAGAGCAGAAGTACATTTTTTTACTTATGACGACAAAACTGAACGTTTGTTCAAAGTTGTCTTGAAAGGTCTCTCAAGTGACTATATGTCACCTGAAGAGATCAAAAATGGAATTAATGGTTCACTTGGATTTTTCCCAGTCCAAGTAATCATTATGAAAAAGAGAACCCAATCTGGCATTGTTCGGAAAGGGCTTTCTCAAGAATATTATTTAGTTCACTTTAACAAAAAAGAACTAAATAATATTGAAGCTTTAGAAAAAGCAAAACTTTTGTTCGACGTCCGTGTGACATGGGAACATTTTCAGAAACCTGGAGGAAATTACCAGAACCCTACTCAGTGACGTCGGTACAAAAAATAGTCGCATGGATGCTAAATGCATGATTTGCGGAGGATCTTCTCACGCCAAGGACGTCTGTCCAGTGAAGGAAGATACCACCAAGTTCATATGCTCTAATTGCGGGGCTAATCATAAGTCATTTTTTGGGATTGTCCTTCACGTAATAGAGTCGTTGAGGCTCGTGCCAGGCAGATGAAAGATAATATCCGTTACGATAACGGTCGTTTCCGGAATTTGCCTGGTAGAGTATCGAACAATACTCATTTTTCAGTTAACGATCGCTTGATAAGGAATCATACCCATCAGGAAGATCATAATCATGCTCATTCACAAACTAATTTGAATCCGTCGGGTAGCCGTTCGAATCTTTTAATTTCGAATGTATCTTCCCACGGAAAATACTTTGCCGATATCGTAGCAGGTAATTTGAACTCCTCCCCTGTTCGTACTATGAGTACCCATTCTACTTGATTCAAATCAAATGAAAAAAAAACCCTACCGCCACAGGTAATATCTACTCCGCCTCTTCGTCTACCGAAAATTTAAATGGGAAATCATCAGATAATATACCCACTTCAAGTGATATGTCTGCCTCTGATTTTAATTTTCTAACTGAACAATCGAATCTAATGATTGATGCAATGTTCAAAGCCACCACTATGACTGAAGCAGCCCAAGTAGGTGTAAAATTTACTAATCAAATTGTTATTGGATTGCGTTTTTCTAATGGATCCAAATAATAATTTAAATATTTTAAATTGGAATGCTCGTTCTCTGAATGATAAAGAGGACGAGCTGTTTATTTTTTTTACATCTAAGAACGTGCATATAGCAGTTATTACCGAAACGTATTTAAAACCTGAATCTAAACTCAAAAGAGATCCTAACTTTTTTGTTTATCGTAATGATCGAGTTGATGGGGCATGTGGGGGTGTTGCAATCATCATTCATACGCGTATAAAACATCAGCTGTTTTCGTCATATGAAACTAAAGTTTTTGAAACTTTAGGTGTTTCATTTGAAACACAACTTGGTAAACATACTTTCATAGCTGCCTATTTGCCTTTTCGATGCTCAGGACAGCAAGTTAATTTGCTCCAAACTGACTTACGAAAATTGACTCGCAATAAGTCAAAATTGTTTGTCATTGGTGACTTTAATGCCAAACATCGGTCATGGAATAATTCTCAAAGTAATTCCAACGGCAGAATTTTATTTGATGAGTGCTCTTCAGGATATTTCTCAATTCAATACCCTGACAGCCTGATCATGTCCCTGTTACATTTCAAATATCCCATGAAGCGATTCTCAATCCTATCAGCTCCACTTTCAATTATTTACGAGCCGACTGGAATTTATATGAAACGTATATTGATTCTAATCTGATGTTAACATTTCATTACACACTAAACTTGATATTGACAATGCTCTTGAAACTTTAACAAATTCCATTGTTGACGCCAGGGGCATTGCAATTCCAAAATGTGAAGTAAAATTTGAATCCGTGATTATAGACGATGATCTTAAACTCTTGATCCGTCTTAAAGACGTGAGGAGAAGGCGATTTCAACGCACTCGCGATCCTGCTATGAAAATTATATGGCAGGATTTGCAGAAAGATGTCAAGAAATGTTTTGCACAATTAAGAAACAAAAATTTTGAAAATAAGATTTCTCAATTGGACCCTGGCTCTAAGCCCTTTTGGAAATTATCTAAAATTTTGAAAAAACCTCAGAAGCCAATACCGGCATTGAAAGAGGAAAACAAATTATTACTAACTAATTGCGAAACAGCTCGAAAACTTGCTATGCAGTTTGAAAGTGCGCACAATTTTAATTTAGGACTTATTAGTCCAATTTAAAATCAAGTTACTCAGGCCTTCGAAAATCTTCTCAATCAAGAGAACGTTTTCGAAAATTCCTGGGAGACTGATTTGGAAGAAGTGAGAACTATTATTAAAAAATTCAAAAATATGAACGCTCCTGGCGATGATGGAATTTTCTACATCCTCATCAAGAAACTTCCAGAAAGTAGCTTATCATTTTTAGTTGATATATTCAACAAATGTTTTCAGTTAGCATATTTTCCTGACAAATGGAAAAATGCTAAGGTTGTTCCAATTATAAAACCAGACAAAAATCCATTAGAAGCTTCTAGCTATCGTCCAATCAGTTTGCTTTCCTCCATCATTAAACTTTTTGGAAAGGTCATTTTGAACAGAATGAAATTGAAAACATTTGTTAAATATATCAACTAAAAATGATAAGCTACTTTCTGGAAGTTTCTTGATGAGGATGTAGAAAATTCCATCATCGCCAGGAGCTTTCATATTTTTGAATTTTTTAATAATAGTTCTCACTTCTTCCAAACAAGTCTCCCAGGCATTTTCGAAAACGTTCTCTTGATTGAGAATATTTTCGAAGTCCTGAGTAACTTGATTTTCAATTGGACTAGTCCTAAATTAAAATTGTGCGCACTTTCAAACTGCATAGCAAAATTTTGAGCTTTTTCGCAATTAGTTAGTAATAATTTGTTTTCCTCTTTCAATGCCGGTATTGGCTTCTGAGGTTTTTTTTTCAAAATTATAGATAATTTCCAAAAGGGCTTAGAGCCAGTTACCACACTGTCCAGAGCATTGAAAAGGCAAATAGGCAGCCATGAAAGTATATTTACCAAACTGTGTTTCAACTGAAACACCTAAAGTTTCAAAAACTTTAGTTTCATATGACGACAACAGTTGATGTTTTATACGCCTATGTATGATGATTGCAACACCCCCACATGCCCCATCAAGTCGATCATTACGATAAACAAAAAAGTTAGGATCTCTTTTGAATTTAGATCCAGGTTTTAAATACGTTTCGGTAATAACTGCTATATGCACGTTATTAACTGTGAGGAAATTAAACAGCTCGTCCTCTTTACCATTCAGAGAACGAGCATTCCAATTTAAAATATTTAAATTATTATTTGGATCCATTAGAAAAACGTAATCCAATAACAATTTGATTTGTAAATTTTACACCTACTTGGACTGCTTCAGTCATAGTGGTGGCTTTGAACATTGCATCAATCATTAGATTCAATTGTTCAGCTAGAAAATTAAAATCAGAGGCAGACATATCACTTGAAGTGGGTACATTGTCTGACGATTTCCCATTAGAATTTTCGGTAGACGAAGAGGCGGAGTAGGAGTTACCTGTGGCGGTAGGGTTTTTTTTTTTCATTTGATTTGAAACAAGTAGAATGGGTACTCATAGTACGAACAGGGGAGGAGTTCAAATTACCTGCTACGATATCGGCAAAGGATTTTCCGTGGGTAGATACATTCGAAATTGAAAGATTCGAACGGCAACCCGGCGGATTAAAATTAGTTTGTGAATGAGCATGATTATGATCTTCCTGATGGGTATGATTCATGATCAAGCGATCATCAACTGAAAAATGAGTATTGTTCGATACTCTACCAGGCAAATTCCGGAAATGACCGTTATCGCAACGGATATTATCTTTCATCTGCCTGGCACGACCTCAACGACTCTCTTGCGCGAAGGGCACGACCAAAAAATTGACTTATGATTGCCCTTGCGATTGGCGCATAAGAACTAATTGGTATCTTCCTTCACTGGACAGACGTCCTTGGCGTGAGAAGATCCTCCGCGAATCATGCATTTAGCATCCATGCGACAATTTTTTGTACCATGACCCCATTTTTGGCACCGACGGCACTGAGTTCTGGTAATTTCCTCCAGATTTCTGGAAATGTTCCCACGTCACACGGACATCGAACATAAGTTTTGCTTTTTCTAAAGCTTTAATGTTATTTAGGTCTTTTTTGTTAAAGTGAACTAAATAATATTCTTGAGAAAGCCCTTTCCGAACAATGCCAGATTGGGTTCTCTTTTTCATAATGATTACTTGGACTGGGGAAAATCCAAGTAAATCATTAATTCCATTTTTGATCTCTTCAGGTGACTTATAGTCACTTGAGAGACCTTTCAAGACGACTTTGAACAAACGTTCAGTTTTGTCATCATAAGTTAAGAATTTGTGCTTCTTCTCTTCAAGATGTTTGAGAAGAAGTTCGCGATCTTTAAGAGTTTCCGGAAAAACGCGACAGTCTCCTTTCTTTGCGATTTGGAAGAAAACCTTAATTCCCCTAATGGAGTTCAAGATCTCCTGCTTAAATCCCCCAAATTCGGAACAACTGACCACGATAGGCGGCACTCTTTGCTTCCTCACTTGAATCAAAAAGCCTGGGCTAGAGGCTGCTTCGATTTGGTGTTCGGAAAATTTGTCTAGAGCATCGAACTGATTGCTTATTTCGATACAATTATTTATTTCACCCTTGGAAGAAAGTTCGCATTCCGGGGAAGCGTCCTTTCTTCCATTCTTGCCACGTTTAGTGACAGTTTTAAATCCCACCTTTTTGGAAGGAAGTTGTGAATTCCGAGATGCACCTTTCCTTTTGTTTGTTGTTGCAACCATGTTTAGTGAATAAGAAGACGTGACATTCGAGAGGTTTTTCCCAAGACGGTGTCCAAGAAGGATTACCACCGCTAGCTTTCACCAACGGGTCCAACGAAAAATCGAAGGCACGGGTCCATACAAGGATCGTAAAGGGATCAATAGTAGAAAAAAATAGTACTGAAGCAGTACCGTTTTTAATTTTTGCACTGAAAAGTACTGTTTTTGTAGCACTGAAAAGTACTGTGTTATTGCTTTAGGTAGTTTTTACAAAAAACTTCCAAGAGCAGAGAGAATTCGTGTACGCACAGCACGAAGGTACGATGCGCACTCGATAGGAATGTGTTATGATCTGGTTCTGGTCGGGATTGTAGAGAGAAAGGATATAACGACCATTTTGAATTTGGCCACCATCTTGAACCGTATTTCACCATTAGCGCACCGCTCGTTTTGAATTTACTATCTTAAAGCTGAGAAAAAACTGAGTAAGATAGGCTACAAAAATGTTCATCATCATCAATAATGCTCATAAACCATGTTCTACGATTTTGGCGTATACGGCGAATGCAATCAATGCAAACATCATTGGGATGGTACACAACTTATTTCACTATAAATTTCAACTTTTGCTCCCCCTCCCCCTTAGTCACGTTTTTTGTATAAGCCTTTCAAAATTTTTGTAAGGCTTGGCACGTTTGGGTTGACTTGGAGCGTGACGTAATTTGAAAATGAACCCATTTCTTGTACAACAAAGAAACAAGTTTTCAACCGTTGGTGTTTTCTTCGTGCTGAGTGAAGATTAAGAGTATTAATTAAAGTGAAAAAAATCGGTGGCCATCTTGGACTTTGCCATCTTAAATTTCAGTAGTAGAATGAGTGTTTCACGTTGTTATAAAGTGACCAGACGTCCCGGATTATCCGGGACAGAGCTATTTTTAACTTGACAGTACAGTGTCAATACTTTTTATTTCAAATAACTTAATATGTACCTATATGATGAGGAGAAGCTATCAGTTGTCGGTTTAAAGTCAAGCAGACTGTGTGGCATAGTGCTATCTTTCCAATAGTTGTGCGTAGTGTAGTCTGACCGATAACGGAATTAAGTGATAGAAAAAATGAATTCTCCGAGTCAGCGGGAGTAGAGACAAGTATTTGAGATCGGCCTTTATTTCGAACCAGCAAACCCATGGTGGTGCATTTTGCCATGGTGGATGGTGATTTCGTGGTGTGAACATGCCAATGGCGTGCAAAGCGGGGTTGCCGGTATGGCGCCGGTGGTCCATGTTCCCCAAAGCTGTCCGGACAGATCAGAACCTGCAGACGTCGAGGGATACATGCCCACACTCCATCACACTCCAAAAGAAACCCTAGGATAAGTTAACATTAGGCTAAGTCAACAATAAAAGGTAAGTACACAACTCATTTGATCATTCCATCTTTTTTGTGAGACCGGAACCTGTAGCAGCGGACTCTAACCACTCCACTAAGAAAGGTCCCCTGCATCGCATTAAAGAGAATATTCACTTAAGCCGAGTTCTTTTTCTTGTGCACGGAAATAGCGTTTATGAACACAGCAATAATGTGTATTGACATTTCTGTACCATTTCTATACCATAGGATTTGTATAGGTATCAATCTCATATACCTACTTGCACGCTTTTTGCATCCTATAGAGAAACTGCTCCTTTGGCGTGGTATGCAAGAATCACGAAAGCGCGTGCAACTGGTGGCGCAAAGTGGCGTTACGACGTCGGCTGTTGCAAAAGAAAGTGACAATGCCATACATGTAACAACGTACACTGATAAAAATCCACACGTTTGATCCGTGTGTTTAGAATTATGGATCGATTTATGAACGCCTATATCGATTTGTTGTGATTTTCTTACAAACTTTGTGTGTGTTACACATTCAATTCTTTAGTTTTGCTTCATGTACTGATTCATCAACCGACAACATAAAATCCATGGTTTTCTACACAAGTTCCTGAAGCTTTCCATTTCAGATTCGTATGCATAGATCATCACCCAACACGGATTCAATGTGTTTTACTTATGGTTAGTGAGTGCTGCAGCCAGCATCATCGTTTTCGGCAAGAAATCCGCCGTCAGTGCTCCGCTGTCATGGCCAGCGCGATCTTTCTGATTTACCGGTTCGATGCGTCAAACCCGTCGCCGTCCACACAAGGGATCAGCAGTGAAGCACGCGCCGATGGGCTCCCGGACTTGACGCGATAGATTTGCAGCTGCTGCACTGACAGGATACCCCAAAACAAAGAAATTTTATCCAGCGACTGCGATGAAAATTGTTCCGATTTCGAAAATTGCTGCTGAATCGCGCCGCCGAGACACGTTGCTAAAACTTGAATTCGGCACCGCTCAAATGTCATATTAGTGAACTTGTGCAAAGGTCCATTAAAGAACCTGGATTTTTTTTTTTGTTTTTTACAAGGGGGAAATCTGCAAACAGATCCCCTGAGAAGATAACTCAGGGAATGCGGGGATGACGCACCAACGACGACCCGCTAAAACCAGCCTATGCACTGTGCATGAGCAATTCATTTAGAATTGCTCAAGTGGTGAACAGTGCATCGACATGACCCTTGGACTCAGACCCTCATCTCCCCGGAACCACCTTACGGTATTTCTTCGGGAAGGGACCAGTGCATATAGCACAACACGTGTAGCAGAAGTAGCCTAGGCAAACTGCTTCTCCTAGCCGACTTAAACAATGTTACAAGGGACCAGCCTCGGCAGGGCTAATCCTCTGCAGCCAACTCTTGGTCGGCGCGCCATAGACGCTGCAATTCTAACATAATGTGAGTGACAGCCGTAGTTACTGCATTCCAGCACTCGGCATCCGCACACATTCTCTCTATAATATTGTCGGGGGACGTGTCTCCTCCGCATGTAGTGAGCATGCGACCTCTCACAACAATGAAACGGGGGCAATCGAACACGACATGCTCCGCTGTTTCCTCTACACCAGCACAATTGGGGCACGCAGGAGATTCTGAGTGCCCGAACCTATGCAGGTACTGTCTATAGCAACCATGTCCTGACAGAAACTGCGTCAGGTGGAAGTTCACTTCCCCATGGCTTCTACCATACCAATCTGACACATTTGGTATTAGTCGATGGGTTAAAGAACCTGGATGAACCTTCTCAAATGTATATCTACCATTAAACTCAATAGTTCAACTCTCTAAATCCCTTATGATGCTTGATATCGAATTTGAAACTATGTTGAAAGTTAACCCTTTTCTAATTCATCCGAACGCACCTAAGAATTTTACACAAGGCGAGTAAATCCCTATAGCCAGGACATCATTTTCATATACACAACTGGGGCATTGTTTAAACATAAAGCGAAGCGAAGAGCATGAGCTGGCAAATGCTCGTCTTAAGAAGTGGATCGCAAAAGTCACTTGCGCGTTAAATTTATTCCTATCATGAGCCTACTGAGTTGCTGATCCCAAGAGCTTCCAATTCAGCTTCTGGTTTGAGAAATCGCTAAATATTTCAAGATTGACCTGCTCTACCAGATTTCGGCTTCCATTGTCCTGCGATCACTACCTGTTCATGTTGTTGCGCGCCGTCCAAGCCACCCAACATATTGTGCATCCCGATAAAATTCAGAAAAAGAACTTCGCTCAATTTCCTCTTCTTTATCAACGATCTTAAGGTAACACACGATAGACTCATCGTGGCATCCATGAACAATAGACTGATGAAAATTTTGAAGTTTTTGCTCCCCTATGCTTGAACGGTGTGAATTATGATGAAAATCATTCTCCCAAAATTTGAAGTGATTTGGAAGAAATTTGGTTGTGCACAGGCCATTTGAAGTTTCTATGGAAATTACTATGGAAAAGACCAACCTTTTGTGTTCAGTCCTCTAACCGCTCGTAATGATAAGTTATGGAAAAGTGAACAAACTCATGTGAAATCTTCCCAGCTACAACTTTGCCGAAGACAACATTTTGGTGAGACTTAAGGATAATTTGTTATTATTGATAACAAAGTGTAAATCGTGTTGAGATGATCATTCAATTACTTTCAGAGCAACACTGCTGTTTTGCTGTAGAACATAGTAGCCTGGATTACTTTGATCTATTCTACCCGCCAGGAGCACCACTGTTGCCTGTCGAGCAGTTGGTTAAGCATGCAAAATGCAAACCTAGTTTATTAGGAATAGCAATTTATCCTTAAGTCCTATCAAAATGTGGTCTTCAGCAAAGTTGTAGCTGAAAGGATTTCACATGAGCAGAGATTGTTCACTTTTCCATAAAACATTTATTATGTCGAAGATATAGAGGCGTAAACACAAAAAGTTGGCGTTTTCCATAGTAATCTCCATATTAACTTCAAATGGCTTGTGCACAGTAAAATTTCTTCCGAATCATTTCAAACTTTGGGAGGATGATATTTACCATAATATATTGTGCATCCCGATAAAATTCAGAAAAAGAACTTCACTCAATTTCCTCTTCTGTATTAACGAACTTAAGGTAACACACGATAGACTCATCGTGGCATCCATGAACAATTTATGTTCAAACTATCGTTGAAAAGAAAATATGTCTGTTTCATATTTATCATATCGATCATTCGGTGATCTATCCGGATCATATGCTTGCTAACAACAGGCATGTTGATACACTTTCAGTTCATTTACGTCCGGTAGAACCGATATCACATCCCCAAAACTACAAAATTGATCATCATTTATGGATAGCAAACAGTTGCACCTTAAGCAGCGCCAACACATTTTCAATCGGAAGGATTTTGGCGCGCTCGAACTGACAAATCCTCCGTTGTGGTGAAACTTCTTCCGTCGACATGATGTTGGACAGTTTTCTAAAACAGTCTAGGGAGTCGATGCCGGTTATGGACCCTTTGCGTATTATGGACCCACTACAGAAAAAACATAAAATTAACACTCAAAGCAACTTTATTCCTATGATAATCCACCGGGGGAACTTCGATTGCATTGTTAGTCAGCAGTTTCAGGCAAAATATTTGGTTTGAGACGCATAAATACAGATATTTGAACAGTTTTGTAAATGAAATCACACAAGAGGGTCCATAATACGCATTTCCAGGTGGGTCGATAATAGGCTCGTCGGCAGCGAGCCGGATTACATGGGAATCAAATGGAGGGTCCATAATACGCAACGTCAAATTTGTAAACAATCCTATTATGGACCCCGGGAGGGTCCATAATAGGCATTCGGACAACAGATTTTCAAATGCATATTTCGCTGGAAAAATCGAATGATTTTGTATGTTTCATAGACGTATTATGAAGTAAAGACATTGAATTTGTTGTTAGACTCCACAAAACGTATATGCGTCTGCGATATCATTGCGGAAAAGCGTCCAGAATGAATTTCAGCTACTAAGGGGTCCATTACTAGCAATGAAACCCTAGATAGAAGCCGAGCCGGCAGAGCAATGACAGTTAGTTCGTTCAAAACTTCGCTTCGGAAGTCCAACCGGCGAACTCCAGATTGGTGCTGCGAAGTCAATAAAAGAGGCACACTTTCTGTGTAATGCTAGTTTTTTTAGTATTTAGTTGGAGCTGGCTGACAGTTTAACTTGTCAAGGCTGAACCCTCGGTCTGGCTTTTGCCAAGTTTCACCTCTACCAGGACCAATACTCAGACGGACTAGGCTATGGTGCCCACATGAACACTGTTTTTTATTAGTATTGTGACGTGGTAGTTTTTGAAAAAAATACCCATATTTCCTTGCTTGTGAGAAAAGGAAGCATTGTGAAAATCAGCAACTCTATCAGAATTTGTTTGAAATAGTACCGGGTACCCCCGTTGGTTTGACCACATTTAATCTGAACACTTTTTAATTTGTACCCCGCTAATTTGCACATCGTTCAGATTAAAAATGGTTCAAACGTCATTCAGCTCATGGAACGAAGTAAAGTGAAATGGAATGCTGTGAAACGGAACGCAGAATCAAAACAAACAGCCAAAAGGGTAACCAGAAGTACGATTTTCTGTTGATCGTAGGGTGACTAGAAGTTCAAATTAAAAATGAACCCCGATGGTTTGCATGAGGTAGCGTTCAAATTAGCGGGGGTGTACGGTAGTGCAGTAGTGTCATTTCTAAAAAATGATTTTGAATCATTTGTCATTTAGGTGTCCTTTTAAGTCATGCTATTCTGATTACTCCTATCTTTTGCGTAAAATTAGAATCTTAAATGTCAATTCTCGTCATGTCTTAACAAAAGTAGGCAGTTTAGTAGTAGTTCTAGTTCATTTTGTTTTTTGTTGTTGAAAGTATTTATTGGTTGTCATGTCTACCTATCTCAAGTGATATTAATTATTCCTTATGACTCTGCCCAGCCAACAAATTTGTTCACATAACTGAGATTTAACTCACTAAAGTGAACGCTTATTCGGAAATAAAAGATTGTTTAAAATTCATAGATTCCCTCTATGTGAACAAATGTGGAGGCCGTATACGTACATTCCAGAAAATTCAGTATGGTTTCTACAATTTCGTAAATAATAGTATTTTGCATTTTATATGACTTAGTTTTAACAAAAAAAAAGTTAAAACAAGTAGGTATAAGCCTTCATGCAATGATCTTCAGATCGCTAATCATATAGGCTACCATTGTGCCGTACAGTCTCTGTTGAATGACACGGAAATTTGGCAAACATAAATCCAACAATAAAGCGCATCTGCACTCACATCCACCCCATGCCACCCATGTGCAAGTGAATGCATTAGTCGATACATTATGTAATATCACCAATACTTGACACAGTTGTACCATGTTTTGAAGTAATTGATTTGTTCCATATTTGATAATGATACATTAACAATTATCAAACTGTTTATTACTAAACTCCATGAATTCAATCTATTCGCACAAATATGGAGGCCATATGCATAGACAATTCATCATGGACAATACAACTTGAGACAAATTGATGTGGCGCTTACTATAACTTTGTGTATGACTTTGCATTGCAGTTTATATGACTTAATTTTTACAAACAAACATGAATAAAAAATTTTGACACGAGCCGAAAATTTCTGACCTACAATTTCAAAATTAATACAATTAGAGTTCTTATAATTAGTTAGTGAAACGGTTACGGTATTTTCCTGTGTGTTTTGTATTCTCATAGATTAAACGTATGCAACTGTAACAGAACTGTAATACTGGCGAACAAATACGGTGCGATTAGTGACCGCAGCCGCCCCCAGTGTGTCCACCTCAATGTGATATGTAATTAAGGAGTGTATCGAAAAGTAGTCGCAAACATTCAAAACACTTTCAAAAATATTGGGTTGAACACACAAACAATTTTTTGATCAGAAATTCTTTACAATGTATTTAAAAATTATGATGCAGTGATATTGTTTCAATAAAGTGGCATTTTGTATGATAATTTCGCAAATTACTAACAGATGACGATGAAAATCTTGCACACCTCTGAAAAAATTGATATGTTAATAAATGTGTTAAATTTCAAGAAAAAATGGTTTTTGTTTATGCTAATATATTCTGTGCCACAGCTCTCATGACATAGTGTAAAAAATATTTTGAAATATACATAAACAAGCATTTGAGAGCAAATACAAAAATCGAAAAAAGTCGATTTTAGGGACCTCGTTTTTTGATTTTTTCTTTCTACACGCTAATGGTAACATCGAACGATTGTAAAGAATAAAAAAATGTTTTTTGATTGGAAAAGATTCTTTTTGAAATTTCTCATCGTAATAGGCTGTTTTTCATCACGCCAATCTGTCATGAAACGGCCTACTTTCCTGCACTGAAGTATGCAGTGCGGGAATAGTCATTACCTAACTGAAACCAGTGCTGTAATGATCCATTACGCAACGCTTTCTCATTACGCAACTGTTTTGAGTTGCGTAATGAATCATAACACAACAATTTCTCAGAAATTGTAAAATAATGGTGAATGCATTCTGATATAATTTCTGATACCCTCAAGTGGTCTTCTACGAAATTGCAAAAAATTGTTGTACGTAACTCGTTGCAGAACTCGATTTTTACAGCACTCGTCGTAATTATCCTACTCGGCAAGCCTCGTAGGATAAATATACGACTCGTGCTGTAAAAATCATCATTCTGCAACTTCTTCCGTAAACTACTATTGCATATTTATGAAGTAACGTAAGCAAAAAATTGTACTCTATAAAATTACCGCTCTATATGACAGAGCTTTAAAAGTTGGTTAAGGTACCCCGGGGCAAGTGAGAATCCGGGGTAAGTGGGATATTCCGTTATAGCTCGTTTAGGAAAACTTTTTCAAGTATGTATTCTTCTAGAAAGTTGAAGATACAATGATAAGGAAAGTATGTAGTACAAAAATTATTGTTATTTTTAATACCATGTTCTCCATGTAACAGTTGCTAGCTCAGCACCATTTTCAACTTGCATGATAAATTGTGACACGTTTCACGTTCTGCATTGGTTCGCAAAAAATAATTGTGCTATAAATCGAATTACCATCGGTAAGCTACAACTTTAAGTATTGTTACAAGCTGCTTACGAAAAACAGGTTTTTTGTTTTCATTTCATATGAAAATTTCTATAGTCTAACTTACCCTAAAATATCTGTATACCCAGGGTAAGTGGGACCTATCGAAACAAGCACCAGAATCGAAACTTTTTCTGCATGTTTCAAACATTTCCCTAGAGAGTAGCACTAAAACATTCAAACGAATGATTTTTATCAAAACAAAAATTAATCTTATTTTACGTAATGGTTGAAATTGGAGAAAAAATAACTAAATTGTACTAAATATTTTTTTATTTTTTTATTTTTGAAATTTGAATTTAAAATTGAACGAATATATAAATAAAATTTAAAATACATCATAAGAACGATTACTATACTATTTTTATCGAACTTTATTTGATATTTCTATCAAATTCAGTAGTTGTGGAAAACAGTTTCATCCCAAAAAAGGGGGTTTCCGCAATGCATAACAGTAATAACAAATAATAATAAAAAATTTAAAAATTCGTCAATTTTTGAAAGTTTACGTGCTGCATTTCGATTGATAACTTATAAATGATATATTTTGAACATGTTTTATACCTCTTTACGCTATTAGTGAGGAATTTTCAGTTAAAATTAAATGCGATGTGACATAACCTTACATTTACGTTTTCTTCTTAAAACGTTACGTATTTTATGGTTGATCCCTTATGTACATCAAATATACACTCAAAATTGTAAATCTATGATCTATCAATCATATTATTGCAATGGTTGACTTACTGATGTGGTTTGACGCATGAAACTGGATGTGTCCCACTTGCCCCGTTTAGCGAGGTAACTGCGTCTAATGGCTCATTGTCCATCTTTCTTCTAAGGTTTTCACAATTTCGAAATTATTCGATCAAATTTATGCACACACCAGCAAATATGTTGCCAGAATGTGACCGTGTCATTGGATTTGCAAAATATTGACACTTTCAAATTATATTGAACAATATGTTTGAACTATCGTTTTTTTATGTCCCACTTGCCCCGGGGTACCTTATACAAAAGTGACTTTCTAAAACCGACCTTATTCCAATAATTGAGCTTTCTTAGAGCAATAATTTATTTTTTTGAAATCCGTTTTACTTGCTGTGTAAAGTAAACATATTTTCCGATAGAATAAGCTTTTCATCCCATTTTGTTTGATATAAATTTTGTTCAATACAAATAATCGAATCTGCAGAAAACACTTCAAAAACGTAATTTTGTGCAAGATTTTATTTACTATGCTTTATAAACCTTGTTGTATTTATATTAAGACTGCATATTTTTCAATATTTTTTTAATTGCTTCAATATTTGATGACATGATGAAAATTAGCGTGAAAAAAGCTTTCAAAAAGAAGAACTATGCTTTGAGATATACCGTTTTGAATGTTTGCGACTACTTTTCGATACACTCCTTATTGAAGGCATTAAACAGAAATGCTTGTACAAAGGGATACTATTTTGTTGCTGTAAAACTTTGATGTTAGTTAATTTTTGCATGAATATCTCTTTTTCGGTTTATGCCTGGTTTTGAGATGCATCCGGCGATGAGTGATCTTCCCCTGTATGATTTAATTTTTGCATCAGATGAACTCATATCTAATCTCATATTGAAGATCATAATAGAGTCAAACCAAGTAAAATCGAAATCTTAAGGAGATGACAATTTGAAGTTACATATTTTGCCAATTGAAATTTGAGTTTGATAAGATGCTGTTCGGTCTCACCGCAACGACTCTCCCATTGAATGATAGGCGCACTCAGCTGCAGCAGCAGCGCAGCAGTGTGTATTTAATTTGTCTCCTTTCGCCCCAGCTAGCAGCAAGCAGCCCGTTTGCTTTCATGCTGTTGCTTTGGGCTGCGTGATGCTAGCTGTCGGCGCACTGTTATCTGTGTAACAATGCCGTAAGCGATGTGCACTTTAGCTACCTCTGGCATATATAAGAATCACCGTTCTCTCTGTGATATTAGTTGTAAGTCGTTGTTGTAACAGTAGAGTATCCCCCACCGAGCAGGAGCACTGCCTCTCGGTGGTGGGCAATAAATCAGCTGAAGCAGAAGCTTGTTCGTTCGTCATTTCGTCTGCCCCTTCGGGACCAAATTAATTACACAACGTAGGGCCTGGTCAATCCTGGACGAAACATTGGGGCCGTGACCAGGATAACGGACACCCCGGAGGAACGATCGACGAGTGATGGACTACAGCAACGGACAACTCACCCCGGGCCGAAGTGTCGCCCAAATGGACCTCGCCGTCCACCTGTAGGACCCAGCGTCCACCCGCCGGACCTTTGCCGTCCATGCATCGGACCCCTGCGTCCATCCCGGACCATCGCCGTCCATCCGAACCGTAGCGTTCACCTGTGGGACCTTTGCGTCCATTTGCCGGACCATTGCCGTCCATGCACCGGACCATCGCCGTCCATCCGGACCCCGCCGTCCACCCGCCGGACACCTGCGTCCACTTGCAAGGCCGAAGCGTCGACTTGCGAAGAGAATATCAACCCCAGGACCCCTGCGTTCATCAGTGCAAAGCCGAAGAGTCGATTTGCCGAAGAAAAGTGTGACCCTTGGACCCCTGCGTCCACCCGCTGGATCCCCGCATCCATTAATCGGACCATTAAGCGTCATCAATGGACCCAAGCGTCATCAACGAAACAAGCAACTATCATCCCATCCAAGCGTTCAACGTCATTATCAAAATCAATCAACGAGAAGCGAAATTATCATTCCCGTTCACTATCAGCTTCAGTCAAGCGAACCGTAATGCCAAGCCAACAAAACTACCTAGGCGGACTGCGCATCACCACCGTCCAAAACGTTCATCTCACTCTGCCAACTGCCGTCGTTCGCGCCGAGCCGAGTAGCAATGGAAAACATTCGTTTTCGGGCGGGAGTATGTTCGGTCTCACCGCAACGACTCTCCCATTGAATGATAGGCGCACTCAGCTGCAGCAGCAGCGCAGCAGTGTGTATTTAATTTGTCTCCTTTCGCCCCAGCTAGCAGCAAGCAGCCCGTTTGCTTTCATGCTGTTGCTTTGGGCTGCGTGATGCTAGCTGTCGGCGCACTGTTATCTGTGTAACAATGCCGTAAGCGATGTGCACTTTAGCTACCTCTGGCATATATAAGAATCACCGTTCTCTCTGTGATATTAGTTGTAAGTCGTTGTTGTAACAGTAGAGTATCCCCCACCGAGCAGGAGCACTGCCTCTCGGTGGTGGGCAATAAATCAGCTGAAGCAGAAGCTTGTTCGTTCGTCATTTCGTCTGCCCCTTCGGGACCAAATTAATTACACAACGTAGGGCCTGGTCAATCCTGGACGAAACATTGGGGCCGTGACCAGGATATCGGACACCCCGGAGGAACGATCGACGAGTGAAGGACTGGAACAGCAACGGACAACTCAATCCGGGCCGAACTGTCGCCCAATCGGACCTCGCCGTCCACCTGAGGGACCCAGCGTCCACCCGCCGGACCATTGCCGTCCATGCCCCGGACCTCTGCCGTCCAACCGGACCCCTGCGTCCACCTGTCAGACCATTTGCGTCTATCCGGACCGTAGCGTCCACCCGAGGGACCATATCGTCCAATCCCGGACCACTGCCGTCCAACCGGACCCCAGCGTCCATTTGTAGGACCCTAGCGTCTACCTGCCGGACCTCGCCGTCCACCCGTCGGACCGAAGCGTCCACCGTCCGGGCCGTAGCGTCCATCCATGAAAAAAGGCATCCTCGAATCATCACCTCGAGTCGTCGAAACGAATCATCACCAAGAATCATGAAATCGCATCATCAGAGCAAACCGCATCGAATCAAGGCAAACAACGGTCAAACCGATCATCCATTCAACCGGGCGACGATGATCAATCAGAGCAAGCCATCAATCCATTGAAGCAAGCGATCGAACCAAGCACTCCGTGGACTACCTAGAATTGCCAGCACCGATCGGCGATAGCATCGTTTCCATCCTGCTGTATCTACGAAACACAGCCAACCATCCAAATAGCCCGCATCGTTTCCATCGCCAAGCAAGCAAACTGAACAGCACACCATCCCGAGCGTACTACCTACGGTGAGCCAGTATCGATCGTCGTCTACCATCATCCTCGCTCTCCCCAGCCCAACCAACAGCAAGCTGCTCACCAACAAATTTGAAAACATTCGTTTTCGGGCGGGAGTATGTTCGCGCTCATCACAGACGCGTCATCACTCGTTGCCGCTCAATTCGCTATTGTGCCATTCATCGCTGCAGCGTGCAGCGTATGTCTAGTTGGCGCCAATTTGAAGCGCGCCAAACTATTGAGTGCAGCATGCGTCGTAGAAGAATCAATAGGTTTAATTATTGTATGCCCGTACTGTGTGCCTATATAAGGCGCACCCATTTAGCCTGTAAGATTGTAGTTTGTATCGTTTCCCCCACCGAGTAGGCACGCTGCCTCTCGGTGGCAATAAATAAGTAGCGTGTGAAAGTCGATCGTTTGATTCTTCGTCCGCCCATATTAAGACACAACGTAGGGAAAGACATCTTGGCCGAAACATTGGTGTTTCGTCCAGGGTTGACCAGGCCCTACGTTGTGGTTCTTTATGTGGTCCCGAAGGGGCAGACGAATGAACGAACGGCAGTAAGTTTCACGCTAATTTATTGCCCACCACCGAGAGGCAGTGCTCCTGCTCCTGCATTCAATTCAGATCAGATCATATTTTTGACTCCATTAACAATCTCAAACAATTACATTTTGCATCGTATCCAATTCTAACGTAAACTGCACACTTTAACAATTTGAAATTAACAACTTTACACGATCTCTGGTTTGCTGGGTGGTACCTTTTACTTGTTCGTTCCTACGGAATTTTTGAGGGAGACTTCTAAAACAGTGGACAGATTGTCATATTATTTTAATCTTTATTTGCAGTCCTTTCCCTGTCATGTCTACCTATCTCAAGTGATATTAATTATTCCTTATGACTCTGGTACCTTTTACTTGTTCGTACCTACGAAATTTCTGAGGGACACTTCTCAAACAGTGGACAGATTAACATATTATTTTAATATTTATTTGCTGGATATAAAATTGGTCATTAAGTTCCTTAAAGAAATAAGTCACTTTCCTTATCCGCTCAACAATTTCTCGAAACTAGCATGTGTATCCTAATGATCAATCACAACGTCTTACTTTCCATAGTCATTATTATAGTGAATATTTAAGAGTATAGTTAAATACCTTAGGCTTCTATTTCAGTCTCCTACAAGATTCACTTTTCGGTGACAAATGCAATGCTTCACAACGCCTACTTTCTACTTGTTTTTTTTTTTTATTTGGCTTTACATCAATTATCTTGATAAAGCCTCGCCAACAATATTTCGCCAATTTCCTCGGTTCATGGCCGCTTCTCTCCATCCTCGACTGTGACCCACGCTCTCCAGGTCCTGGTGTACCTGATCAATCCACCTAGCTCGCTGCGCCCCACGCCTTCTTGTTCCGACCGGATTCGTGGCGAACACCATCTTTACAGGGTTGTTGTCCGGCATTCTTGCAACATGCCCTGCCCAGCGTATCCTTCCAGCTTTAGCTACCTTCACGATACTGGGTTCGCCGTAGAGTTGAGCGAGCTCGTGGTTCATCCTTCGCCGCCACACGCCGTTCTCCTGCACGCCGCCGAAGATCGTCCTTAGCACTCGGCGTTCGAAAACCCCAAGAGCTTGCAAGTCCTCCTCGAGCATAGTCCACGCCTCATGCCCATAGAGGACTACCGGTCTTATGAGCGTTTTGTACATCGTGCATTTGGTGCGGGGGTGAGTCTTTCTTGACCGCAGTTTCTTCTGGAGCCCATAGTAGGCACGACTTCCGCTGATGATGCGCCTTCGTATTTCCCGACTAACATTGTTGTCAGCCGTCAACAAGGATCCGAGGTAGACGAACTCGTCCACCACCTCGAAGGTATCCCCGTCTATCGTAACACTGCTTCCTAGGCGGGCCCTGTCGCGCTCAGTTCCGCCAACCAGCATGTACTTTGTTTTCGACGCATTCACCATTAGCCCGACTCTTGTTGCTTCGCGTTTCAGGCGGGTGAACAAATCTGCCACCGTTTCAAATTTTCTCCCAATAATATCCATGTCGTCCGCGAAGCAAACAAATTGTCCGGATCTCGTGAAAATCGTGCCTCGACTGTTAAGTCCGGCTCTCCGCATGACACCTTCAAGCGCGATATTGAACAACAGGCACGAAAGTCCGTCGCCCTGTCGTAGTCCCCGCCGAGACTCGAACGAACTGGAGTGTTCGCCCGAGATCTTCACGCAGTTTTGCACACCGTCCATCGTTGCTCTGATCAATCTTGTGAGCTTCCCGGGAAAGCTGTTCTCGTCCATGATTTTCCATAGCTCTATGCGGTCGATACTATCGTATGCCGCCTTGAAATCGATGAACAAATGGTGCGTAGGGACCTGGTATTCACGGCATTTCTGGAGGATTTGCCGCACGGAAAAGATCTGGTCCGTTGTCGAGCGGCCGTCGATGAAACCTGCTTGATAACTTCCCACGAACTCGTTTGCTATAGGTGATAGACGACGGAAGAGAATCTGGGATAGGACTTTATAGGCGGCGTTTAGGACGGTGATTGCACGATAATTTTCACACTCCAGTTTGTCGCCCTTTTTGTAGATAGGGCATATAACGCCTTGCTTCCACTCCTCCGGTAGCTGTTCCGTTTCCCAGATTCTGACTATCAGCCGATGCAGACAAGCGGCCAACCTGTCCGGGCCCATCTTGATGAGTTCGGCTCCGATACCATCCTTGCCAGCGGCTTTGTTGTTCTTGAGCTGTTGAATGGCATCCTTAACTTCCCCCATCGTGGGAGCTGGTTGATTTCCGCTATCCGCTGTGCTGACGTAGCCATCGCCTTCGCTGTCCTGACCTTCTGTGCCTGTGTTCTCTGCGCCATTCAGGTGTTCATCGTAGTGCTGCTTCCACCTTTCGATCACCTCGCGTCCGTCCGTCAAGATGCTCCCATCCTTATCCCGGCACATCTCAGCTCGCGGCACGAAGCCTTTGCGGGATGTGTTGAGCTTCTGATAGAACTTCCGCGTTTCTTGAGAACGGTACAGCAACTCCATCTCTTGGCATTCCACCTCTTCCAGGCGGCGCTTTTTGTCCCGGAATAGGCGGGTTTGCTGTTTCCGCTTCAGTCTGTATCGTTCCACGTTTTGCCGCGTACCATGCTGCAGCATTGCAGCCCGCGCTGCATTCTTCTCCTCTAAAACCTCTTGGCACTCCTCGTCGAACCAATCGTTTCTTGAGCTCCGTTCCACATATCTGACAACGCTTTCGGCAGCGTCGTTAATGGCTGCTTTGACTGTCCTCCAGCAGTCCTCAAGAGGGGCCCTATCGAGCTCGCCCTCATCCGGCAACGCTGCCTCAAGATGCTGCGCGTACGCATTGGCGACATCCGGTTGTTTCAGCCGCTCGAGATTGTACCGGGGCGGGCGTCGGTACCGTACATTGTTGATGACGGATAGTTTTGGGCGCAGTTTCACCATTACCAGGTAGTGGTCGGAGTCAATGTTGGCGCCACGATAGGTTCTGACGTCGGTTATGTCGGAGAAGTGCCGTCCATCGATCAAAACGTGGTCGATTTGCGATTCTGTCTGCTGAGGTGATCTCCAGGTGTACCGATACGGGAGGCTGTGCTGGAAATAGGTGCTACGAATGGCCATGTTCTTGGAGGCGGCAAAATCTATCAGTCGTAGGCCGTTCTCGTTCGTCAGCCGGTGAGCGCTGAACTTTCCAATCGTCGGTCTGAACTCCTCCTCCTGGCCAACCTGAGCATTCAAATCTCCTATGATGATCTTGACGTCGTGGCTTGGGCAGCGGTCGTACTCGCGTTCGAGCTGCGCGTAAAATGCGTCCTTGTCATCATCAGTGCTTCCGGAGTGTGGGCTATGCACGTTGATTATGCTGAAGTTAAAGAATCGGCCTTTGATTCTTAACTTGCACATTCGTTCATTGATCGGCCACCACCCGATCACGCGCCTTTGCATATCACCCATCACTATAAAAGCTGTTCCCAGCTCGCGTGTGTTGCCGCAGCTCTGGTAGATGGTATGATTACCTCTAAACGTTCGCACCAATGCTCCTGTCCAGCACACCTCCTGCAGCGCTACGATGTCGAAACCGCGGGTCTTCAGTACATCGGAGAGTATGCGAGTACTTCCAATGAAGTTGAGAGATTTGCAGTTCCACGTACCGAGTTTCCAATCGCTAGTCCATTTTCGTCGCTGTGGTCTTTGCCGATTGTTCCGGTCCGTATTCTCTCGTTGACGTTCCTGTGCTGATGTGTTTTTACGGCTGGCTCGCAGGGCCTGACACCAACCCCCTAGATTTCCGGAGGA
This sequence comes from Aedes aegypti, assembly GCF_002204515.2. NCBI lineage: Eukaryota > Metazoa > Arthropoda > Insecta > Diptera > Culicidae > Aedes > Aedes aegypti. Next base: position 230,091,211 of record NC_035108.1, on the reverse strand, counting down.
CCATTCCCCCTAAATGTTCGGAGGGCCATAGTGCGCAGTTTAGCTTAGAGTCCTTCTCTGGCACTCGGACGATGATCAGCCGCCCCTGACATGGGGAACAGACGCTGTTGTGAGCCGCTCCTAACGTGGAGTACAGACGCTCCAGGTTTGCAAAAGCAAACCCCCCCTTCCCTGTCAGCATACGACCAAAGTTCCCACCGGGGGTTGGTTACCCGATCTTCCCCAAGGTTACTCGTACCCCGGCCAGTACCACGAGGAGGTAGGGATAGGAGTTGCTGGGCAAGAGGCTAAGGACCGCACAAAGGGGTCTATTTTATTCCTGCAGGTACGCGAGGTACCAATGGTACGCCATGCCCAGCCATTTACCGCGCCACTTTCTACTTGTAAATTTTGCGAAAATGAAGCTGGAATTAGATTTTTTATACCATTGTTACAAAAGAGGTATTCCTTATTATGGCAATGTAAAAACCATATTTAAAATACAATCTTCCACTTATTTCTACTCAGTGAATCTACTAGTAGTTTTCCTCAGAGTAATATTCCCTACGTCGTATATGATAACGATGTGTCTAGTAAAAGTGGCTACGGATCGTTCTGGTCTGCAAAATGCAAACTGATCGTCGCCAATAGTATTAATGTCCATTTCGAATAGATTAATTATTTGAAATGGGCATCAATGCTATCAACAACGCAGAACGTCCGTTGGATCACATCCGAGATACTAGTACGTCTAATTATGACGCGGCTTCAATCAAAAATGCCAAAATGTGATACCACCACTACAGTACAGCGAAGGTTTTAGCTCAGTTCCGATATTGTACTACATATTATGGATTGAAAGCTTGCATTCGACCTATTTGTAGTATCAATAGGGCTGCCCATATCATTTTTATTGACATTTTCTCTTAGGCTGACCAAACTGGTGATTTTACCCTAGTGCAAAAGTCGTTTGTTCGTGGGGCCTGGTTAACCCTGGACGAAATAATGAGTAAATATATTCAATGTTTTAAAGCAAAAAATAAAACAGGCTAACTGACGACCAGAAAAGATGCAAAAATTAACGTTAAAAATAAAAATGTAAAAAATTACCTTTTTTCATTTCTTTTTTTGTATTTCTTATTTAGTTTTATGCACGACTAGTATCTTTAAAGTGGCCTCGTACATAAAATAAATTTGGATCACCCTAAATAATAAATAACTTCCAAAATTTTTAGTTTTTTTTTCACTAAAAAACGATATAAATTTTTATTTTCAATGTGTATTAAAAAATAGTTTTGTGCGAAGCAGATACTGTATACTAAGCTTACAACTATATGTGGTTTTATAAATTTACACTTTTCCTCAATTTTGAACATCCTACTCATCTTTCACCAAGGGTGCAAACTTATTGAGATACTCAACAAAACAATTGAAATAATTATCAAATTTGATAAAATTTTGGCTTCAGATTATCCACAGAATGTGGTTCTATAACTATACGATTAAAAAAGAAATCTATGACAATTAGTCGAATGACGTTTGTAAGTAAATAAACTGATTCAGCATAAGTAGGAAAACGTATACTACAGGTGAATTTCCTGATTCACTCCGTAAAAAGAGTTCCCTCAAAGCCATGGCCATCAATATTCACCCATGTATTTTACGCAAAAATAAAAATGCATTAAGTGCAGGCAAACCGAGGTGACCAAGTTGTTCTATACCCAATCGTATCAGGTCTGGTCTTTGCATTTTATCAGTGAATTGCACTAGTTGCCGGTCGTATACAGGCTTCTTTGACAGCTTATCGCCTCACAGAACCTAAGGTAATTTACGGGTTCGGCACCATTCGACTACTATCGGCAACCAAATAACAAACGACAAGCAAATAGTATTTTTCTATCAAAACGCACCAATGAAATCATTCAGATGATTTTTTGTTCTGTCAGCTTCCCGTTGACGAGATTTCCGAGACTGAACAAACAATTTCGCCAAATATGTCATCTATTTAAATGAACATGCCTCAAAAAACGTCTGATTTAGAGCTGCCGAAGAGATTTTCCTGCAATTTTTATAGGAAAGCTACCGAAGAGAATGAGGCTGCCGACAATAGTCACACTGACAAGAGATGTTCGAAGCGTTGTAAAAACGTCTCTAAAAAGCTTTTAAAAAGTCTGTCGGTGTGAATCGACAGAGGATTGAGCAGCGCATAAATGTAAACAGACAAACATGTATTTTTTCTAATTTGGCACTTAGAAGACTGCACTGGGGCCTTCCTTAGCCGCGTGGTTAGAGTCTGCGGCTACAAAGCAAAGCTATGCTGAAGGTGTCTGGGTTCGATTCCCGGTCGGTCCAGGATCTTTTCGTAATGGAAATTTCCTTGATTTCCCTGGGCATAGAGTATCATCGTATATGCCACAGGATAAACGAATGCGCAAGTGGCATCTTTGGCAAAGAAACTGAGAGCTTTCTGTGAACTGTGAAAGTGCTTATATGAACACTAAGCTGAGAAGCAGGCTCTGTCTCAGTGAGGACGTAATGGCAAGAAGAAGAAGAAGACTGCAATGAAGTACATTGGCCTCACAGATCAACCGTGTGGAGTGAATCGGATCGGATCGAGATTTTCGTCTGATCACGGCGGCAGACTATATTCAGCTGATCGCTAGTATCATTTGTTCTACACATATTAAAGTATATATGCTAATACAATCGAATTACGAGGAAAATAACAATCGTCATTTTCAAATTTTCAAAACCAAAGTCGAAGTTGAAGCAATATTCATGGAAATCTATCATTGCATTGCACGTCTTATCTATAATGCAATGAAAGATGTTCATGAGGATTTCTTTAAATTTGAACGAAAAAACTGTTTTTTTATGATTACTGATGATTGAATGATGAGTATATAGTAATTAGATTTCATTCATTAAGTTTATGTAGAGCATATGACAAATAATGGTCTTTTAACATGCATTAGGGAAATAAATTCATACTTAAATATTTTGATTAAATGATTGACTAAATAGCCTTTTGTAGTATAATTATTTAATCTTAACAACATCATAAAATTATTAAATCAAATCGCTTGCGCGTAGCAACGCCCAACCGGTTTACATTAAATCATTAATTCATCATTTCCATAGAATTCTACGTTTTGAAGCTTTCGCACGATCATAAGTCTTCAACGGAAAATATCTCCAGTTTCACAGTCTACACGCTCAATTCTAGTTGCGCTAAGAATGCTAAGTAGAAAGACATACGTGGGAAAAGAGTGTTTTTCGATTCTCACCTAATCTACATTCCATCAATAGATCGTTGCACGCCTGACCTAACCTCGAAACTCCATATAAAAAAACCTAAACAATTCCAGCAGTGAGTGTCAAAGAGCAGGACAGTTAATTGAGCGTTATGAAAGAGAGACAGAGAAGGAGAATTTTTCGTGACGTCACCATGCACTCTTCTATATGTGACGACAGAACTAATGGAGAAAATAAACGACACTTGTGTTCTAACTTCAAACCGATGCAGATGTGTATCATCCGAAATCCACGGAAGGCCTTTTCATGTGACAGGTCCGTCTATGCATTTGTTTACATCGGTGGAAGACCGGTGCTAACACGGGACTGTCATCTCCATAGAAGAACTGTCAAAGAGATTTCCGATCAGCTGATTTGAAACGTCTTGTGAATAGGCCTATTAATTGCGACGTTTAACCACACTTTAAAGAAATTCTAATTAGTGCCTAAGTACATTTCAAATTCTTACCCACGGTCGTACGTTGAGGAGCTTGAAACTGCTAAACTATTTTTATCTCTAAGTGCCAAATTTGTAGGTGTCATATTGGATTGTAAGCTTGTTTGGAATAAGCATATAGAACAACAGATTGAAAAAGCTAGAAATGCTTTCTGGGGCTGCAAAAGAACCTTTGGTAAAAATGGGGTCTGATACCGAAGATGATGTGTTGGATCTATTCGACCATTGTTAAACCCATTATTTCATACGCATCTATTTTTTGGTGGGAAAAAAAACCAAACATGTCGCTACTCAAGCTAAGTTAAACAATCTACAAAGGCTTGCTACTATTTCAATTATTTGGGCAATACGAAACGCCCCTTCAAATGCGTTGGACGCAAGGTTAAATCTTCTTCCACTTCATGACTATATATAAATGGATGCAGTTAAGAGTGCTATCAGAGTCAGAAGGTCCTTAGATAGCGCTGATAGTGAACTGAAAGGACATATGACTATACTGAAGCATTAACTTAGTGTACTTAGTGAACGAAGATTTTATGTTGAAGCGTAACTTTTTTTATCACCGTTTTTGGGTTGCTGTTGTAACTTGCCAGGATTGGGACACAGGAGGACCAACTTTTCGATCTGGATTATTTTTTTTTTCACTGATGGTTCAAATCAAGATAACATGGTAGGGAAAGGAGTGTTTGGCCCAGGAGTAAATGTATCTTATGCACTGGGACGTTGGCCAACATTTTTCCAGGCCGAAATTTGTCATAATTGAATGCGCTGACATTTGTTTTGAATAGCACTACAGGAATGCTAATATATGTATTTGTTAGGATAGCAAAGCAGCCTTGAACACTTTGAGGTCTAGAACATACACATCAAGACTTGTTTGGGGGTGTGCCAGGCTACTGCAGCAGTTGTCCTATCGTAATAAGGTTAATCTATATTGGATTCCTGGCCATCGCGGAATAGAAGGAAACGAAAAAGCTGATTAGTTAGCAAAACAAGGTTCTTCCATGCAATTTATCCAGCCTCAACCATTCTTCGGAATGGCCTCTTGTGCTCTGAAAATGCGATTAAAAAGCCAGGCAGACTAATCTTTCACAGAACATTCAAAATACCCACCCAAATATCACGTGGAAAAATAATTACATAGAATTTAGCATAAACTATAGGAAATTGGGTTTTATTCCACCACTCATCAGTATGAACTCTGAATTGCACGCCAACGCCAGTAAACTGAACATTTGCGCATACCCCTCTAAAAATTCATTGGACTCACTGGTGTCTTGGTCTTTTGACCTTTTGTCATAACTTTGAAGCAGCACTTTGCAGCCCAGTGGTAAAAAAAAACACAATGATCCGATTCGGGATCATGGTTCATTTCTACAACTCGATATCGTGTCTCCAGTTGATATCGATACGCGAATACACATTTTTATCTCTAAATCGTCTTATACGTCGAACCTAATGTCGGGCATAGTACGCTGGACCTGGATTTGGAGAAAATCCGATTTTTGCGTGTCAAAAATTTCGGTTTTCAACTGCGTGAATAATATTTTGAACCATATGCAAGGACTATTCTTTTGAGAAAGCCGATGCTTTACAGATGCGAGTTTATTTTGTTCGTGTCATATGCTTATATACATTAAACGAATGATAAAATCTGTTTACTAATTTGAATTGTATCTTACCTTATCCGCCATTGATCCTTCCTGAATGTCTGATATAAATATTCCTTGACCAACTTCTGCATGTTTTCCTTCGATTATCATTATTCCTAATCCCGAGGCAGCCTAAAAGCATGTATGGAAATTAAAATATAGCTCAAACATGTTTCCAAGCGATAAGTTGATAATTAAGCATAATCTTGGTTGCTTACAATCGGAATATTTTTGCCAATCTCTTCCAGATGACCGTTTTTCAAGAAGTTTTAAATTAGGAGTCGTACACAAATTATATCACGCTGAATTGGAGCGTAGAATTATTGGTTAACCAAAGTTTGTGTAGTGTCGGGGCCCAGATAGCCGTAGCGGTAAACGCGCAGCTATTCAGCATGACCATGCTGACGGTTGTGGGTTCGAATCCCACTGGTCGAGGATCTTTTCGTAAAGGAAATTTTCTCGATTCCCAGGGCATAGAGTATTATCGTACCTGCCACACGATATACGCATGCAAAAATGGTCAATCGGCAAAGAACGCTCTCAGTTAATAACTGAGGAAGTGCTCATAAGAACACTAATCTGAGAAGCAGGCTTTGTCCCAGTTGGGACGTAACGCCAGAACGAAGAAGAAAGTTGTGTTTTATGCAAATTATGTTCCTGACAAATTTGATTTTGACAAACCTTTAAAAAGTACCCGACTAAGGGTACATAACAAAATTATATCAGCATATGTTATTATGTTATAAGTTTTTTTCGAACGTAGGGGGCGATCCATTAATTACGTAAGACAATTTTGGCGGTTTTTAGACCCCCCTCCCCCCATGGTAAGATTTTTTGTATGAAAATCAAAAATAATTCCCTCCCCCCATAACCCCTTACGTAATTAATGGACGACCCCTAGGTTGTTACAAACATTTAATGCAGGATGTTGTTAAAATAACTAAAATTATAACAAAAAGTGTATGAATAGTAACATAAACATAACAAAATGTGTTTTAATTCTATCAAAAACATATCAAACCAAGTTATAATATTCAATACAAAGTATCAAAATTATAATACTGTTCGATATACGATAATATTGTATATTATTGAAATGTATAACTATCTATTTATTTTGTTATAAAGTTGTTAAAAATAAACAAAAAAAATATCTTATAGGGAAATAAAACACATTATGTTATATTTCTGTTTTATTATGTTCTATGGATAACGGAGCCTAACAAAATCGTATTCTCATATGATATGCATATCATATTCTGATAAAATTTTATTATATTTTTGTTACAAGCCTCTAGTCGGGTATTTTTTAAACGAATGCAGCTAGAGGAGCCAGAAGTTGTGCAACTGAAATTCATAGTTTATTATTTGAGATTAAAATTTAATTTAATGTCCCGATCCAGAAGAGCACGCAAATTTCAGGTTTTTAAACATTTCTCTAAATAACCCACATCCTTTACTACTACTTGAAATGAGACTTACTTTTTTTATGGAAACTATCCGTACATTCTTATATGTTGAAAATATCTCATCCTGTGAACGGAAATATATACATTAGTTAATGAGAATGGATAAATGATGATTTTTCTTATAAATAAACTGATAATCTATTCAATTCTAGAAATGTGGTGATCGAAGTTCATCTAAGAAACGAAATATCTCCAATAGAAGTTCGCCGAAGTTCGGCGTCGGAAGAAAATATTTCTGTTTTATATCATATCAGTCATTCGGTGATTTTGGCTGTCTTGGAAATGTTATTCGAAAAACACGCCAAGCTGTTCCCATATGGGATAAATAAATAAATAAATAAATAAATAAATAAATAAATAAATAAATAAATAAATAAATAAATAAATAAATAAATAAATAAATAA